>NC_081176.1:32363336-32400836 GCF_012432095.1 Onychostoma macrolepis | reverse complement strand
CAGAGCTCTTACTGGTCTGTAGTGTGTTAGCGAGGTCTGTCTGGTTCATCTTCCTCAGGATCAACAGTGTGATCTTCAGAAGCCCCTCTCTGACTCTGTTATGACCCTCGTCATCATGATGGTCTCTTTCAGAGCATTCTGGGTAATCTGGACTCAGTAGTTTCTTAAAGCTTTTCAACTCAGAGATGATTTTGTGCTCAAGCTCCTGAAATCATAGTGAATATTCAAACAATAAACCTCCATTCAGTCACAGAGAAAGTGAACCAAAGGATCAACACACAAGAGTCAAGCCTCAATTTCTTTTTTGTAGTTTAGTCAAAGGCATGAATAAACATCACTGAATTATATCACACCTGTTAATAACTTCCACTGTTTGCTCAAACATCAGCGTCTACAGATACTGAGGTTAAAAGAGGGAGTTTGACTGGATTGGCTGTTTGCTAGATTGATGTTCATCTTTGTGCAGCAGTCAGGTTACATATGGATTCAGCTTCTCTACTTTAGTGATCATTGATCTGCTTTATACTGGCCTACAAATTATCTGACGTGTAGGAAAGTAAACGCGACTATTACAGAGAGGATTTCACAGATTTCACTATTTCTTAATACTTTTACCCAGAGGCTTATGTCGGGATGGACACACACACGCACGCACGCACACACACACACACGCACGCACACACACACACGCGCACACACTCTCTCGCACACACACACACACACACACACACACACACACACACACACACACACACACACACACAAAACCAACCTTGAAAATGGAGTCTAAGTTCTTCTTTGCTGAATGTGATTCTGGTCCTTCATGTTTTTTACTGTAGTTAAACAAATATTGAATATTTATGTAAATATGTATTACTGTATTTAATACACATCAGTAAATGAATGAATATCTTATATATATTTCTTATACTGTAAACTAAACAACACCTCAGATCAGCAGATGAGTCTCCCGAGCTGAAATGCATTGGACGATCCATTGACCGGTCACTCTTCATGGACACACAGCTGGGTTCAGGAGATTCATTCTCACACAGACTGAAACACAACAATAATAAAAACTGTTTCTGAAAATCTCACACTGCTCCGACAGAAACACCTTTACTGTCTCAACCTCCCTTTAATGTTCATCTTTCGCTTGAGGAGTCTGTTGTGACTCGAGAGTTAAAAGATTAAAGTATTATTTGTCTGTATATAAAAGGAATCTGCCCCATGTGCCCTTTTCATTCATGCATTACAGAATAAAATAGAGCGATACACACATATAGATACAGACAGACACAGAAACATCCAGCAGCAACAGAGACACTGCTGACAATAACACACCTCACCTACAGTATATATGACACTCATAATATCTCACCTGGACTCAACAGAAGAGTCTTCCTCTCTGCAGAGATCTGAAGGATGTTTCCTCACAGACACATCGATGTGTTCAGCTAAACCTGATTCATCCCCCTGAATCTGACTATAAATTAAAATACTATTGTAGTATGCATTTATTGTTTCTGAACATTAAAAATGAAATATTTCACGTTCTCTCACCTCTTGACTGTCTTTATCTGTGTGTGATGTTCTTCAGAGAGATTCATTCTGGAGGCCATGGTTTCATCTAAAAGCAGATACAGATGTTGATCCTCAGAGTGAGTTATTAATCATCTCAGTAATAATTTTCAACTAGGGATGTGCCCGAAGCCGAATACTTTATTCGGAAAGGCACAGATAATGGCTTCAAAACGAATAACGGATTTATCTGAATAACAGAAAAAAATATTCGGCACACAATCACATGTTTGTTTGCTGGAACAGCACTGCATTAGTGAGGTCTGCGGTTGTTAAGATTTGTGCAATAATAATTGCTTTGATAGCGTTTGACACAGTTTCGTACAGAAACAGTTTAAATTATTATGGTGATCATTGCGTTTGTCTAATGAATGTGGTCTCCTCAGCAATAAACTATCCGCGCGCTCCTTGTTTGATTGCTGCTGTCAGCGCCGGAGAAGCAGTGTTGCCAGATATTGCTACAAAACAAACACAACCAATCTCCTGAAACATGCAGCAAAATAAGTTTAAATCTTGTATTTTGCAAATAGAAAACAGAATCTTCCCACTTTATTAATGCCCTAATTACTTTATTAACGCTGTTACATTAAGTATTAAAACAAGTCCAGCGACGCTTATAATAACTAGATCTGGCAACATGGCGGAGCGGAGGCTGCACTTCACTCCTGCGTTTCGCAGTTTCAAGTGAATGAGTGTAAAAACGCATTACATTTGCCCTTTTCGTGAATTGCATTACATTTAATTATACAAGACGAAGAAAAGCGATGTTTGATCAAGGCTTTTGGAGGGTCCAAATTATTTGTTGCGTCCTGTTGATAAAAAAAAAAAAAAAAACTCGTAAATGATCACAGACTCCGGCAACACATGATCTAAGTTACTTAAAGTTCAAGCAGCTTTATTGTCATCTGTTATGATAGGCTACTGAACACTTTCTTTACATTTCTATTTCTTTTTTTTTTTTCTACTAGTGCTCTTATTTAAGATTATGGATGCTTGTCTCTTGTCAAATTTGTACACAAAGTTTCACTGGAAAATAAGAAGAATAAAGTTATTTTTCTTTTTTGATAAAGTTTTAAATAGAAGATATTTACAGTTATAATTTTAATAAAAAAAATAACACTTTCTTTAGTTATACAAGGCATATTTGTTAAATGAAGACTACGAATCGAACAGATTTGCATTTAAAATGGTATTTTCATGTAATTTCACAAACTTCCGGGTTAAGCCACGCCCACTTCCGGATCTATCCGAATACAGATACAGATACAAATAATGGCTCCGCTGCACACCCCTAGTATCAACAGTCAGTCCTCAGTAATGACCTGCACACATGAAAAACTATTTCATCCTGACATTATTACTTTACTTTACTTTATTGGTTTATAGTAATGTGGACAACCTCTTTTAATGAAAAGAGCAGCTTTAGCCTCTACGGCTAATTTCCAGCTGTAGTCCCCAGCCAGTTGTTAATTGGCATACATCAATAAATACATTACAATCAGAGGTGGGTAGAGTACCAAAAAACTGTACTCAAGTAAAAGTAAAAGTACTTGAAGAAATATTTACTCAAGTAAAAGTAAAAGTAATAGTCTGAATAGTTACTTGAGTAAGAGTAAAAGTACCCATTTTAAATATACTCTAAAAGTATTAGTTACCCAAAAATGTACTCAAGTAAAAGTAAAAGTAATAGTCTGAATAGTTACTTGAGTAAGAGTAAAAAGTATCGGATAAAAACTACTCAAGTAGTTAGTTACTAGTTACTTTGGATCATATACTGAATATAGTCTATTTTTATTTAGATATATAGATATTTAGATACATTTTTATACACACACTGCTGTTCAAAATACCTTTAATTTTTTTTAATGTAATTTATTTCAGTGATGCAAATCAGAATTTTTATCAGCCTGATTTATTATCAATGCTGTTCTTTTTTAGCTTTCTATTCATAAAATATTCCTAAACAAAATGTCACAGGTTCCAAAAAATATTAAGCAGCAAAACTGTTCCCTGTTGAAAAAAACAGCATATGCTGGTATGGTATGTTTTGAAGCATGGGATGCTGGTTTGAACTGATTTAAGCTGGTCCTTTGCTGGTCCTAAGCTGGTCCGACCAGCACATGACCAGCACAAACCAGCATCCCAGCTTCAAAACATACCATACCAGCATATGCTGTTTTTTTGTTTTTGTTTTTTTCAACAACATTGGTAACAAAACAATATATTTGAATGATTTCTGAAGGATCATATTACACCAAAAACTGGAGTAACAGCTGATACAAATTCTGATTTGCATCACTGAGTTCAATTAAATTATATTTTAAAGTTGAATTATGTATTATAAATGTATATAACCTCTGACACGGAGAAGAGTGAAATCTCCTCACACGACCGCTAACGTTACAGAACATCTGAACATAACGAAACAAATGCACATTGACGGATCTTCTTCCGTCTGTTCTGCAAAATGTAAACAAATGTAGCCTTTATTTCTGCAAGCGTAAATATTGTGACAATTTCCATATTAATTGTGTCAAGGCAAGGCATTCCTCCTGGAACTAACGCGGGTTTGGCGGGTGTTTATTTCATACTCTGTCACAGCTTTTAATGAATCAATTATACATGTATTTAATGTGTAAGGTACATGTACAACAAACTGTAATGTCATAGTGGTATCGTGAACTGTAATCGAATCTATACCTGTGGAACCGACAGCACACGCGGTGTTCGTCTAATAAAGATCTTCATAGCTAGCAAACCATAACCTTTGCAGATTTGCTTTCAACTGACTGTTGATCCAGAGCCACGTCTTCAGCGCTCTTGATGTTACAACTCTGAGTGAGAACCGCTTCAGACGACTCAGCGCGTGCTGCAGGGAACTGAACGAATCATTCAAACTGATTCGCGAACCGATTCATTGGTCTGCCAACTGGTTTGATCAAGCCTTCGAACAGAATTGACTCAAAAGAATGAATCATTCGCGAACGGGCATCGCCCATTGTCCAGAAAAAAAAGTAGATGGCGCGCTTGGAATAAATTGAAGGATTTTTAACTTGTATGCATTAAGATAAAGTAACGAGAGGAGCGTCGCCCACAGTAACGAAGTAAAAGTACCGTTTTTTCACCAAAAATGTACTTGAGTAAGAGTAAAAGTACCCATTTTTAAATATACTCTAAAAGTATTAGTTACCCAAAAAATGTACTCAAGTAAATGTAACGAAGTAAATGTAACTCGTTACTACCCACCTCTGATTACAATTAAAACAAAAATTGTACTATTTACACAGAATCAAATTATTCACAAACTGCATAAATTCAGACAAGCACTGTGTTAAAATGAAAGTAAAGCTGGAATCTGATGATTTACAGACTCTGTGTTTTATCTCCTAATGTCTTTTTAAACTACTTTCAAAATATCTGATACTGCTGTTGTACTTCACTTTAAACCAGTCAGGATTGATTTTAACTATCAAAGATGATTGAGAAATCGTGATACTCACCGTGTTTTTCTCTCTTAATGTAGAGGAACTCAGACAGTTAGTCTGCCCCTGGACCAGGTTAGTTTCCCAGTTACCACAGTGACTGAGGTTGATCTATGTTAAATTTGCTTTATGAAACCATATCATTTGACAATGAGTCAGACTAACTGAAATAAGCCTGGCCTATTTGGTAAACTTGTTTTATGAAACAGGCATCGATGCGTGAGAAATCAGAAGACAAATTAATTTATGATTTGCTGTCTGTCTGAACCAAAGAAATAAATGCAATCACATTTGTTTTTTTCCCCATTGCATCGTATTACATCGAATCGCATTGTGTTGAATCGAATCGCATCACATCGCTAGCTTCTTCATACTGTATTAATGTAGGCCTATTGTATCGTTGGCTACTAGATGTGTATCGCATCGGCCTCAGTTATGAGATGCACATCCCTAGTCCTCAGTAATGACCTGCAGACATGAAAAACTATTTCATCCTGACATTATTTACACAGAATCTAATTATTCACAAACTGCATAAATTCAGACAAGCACTGTGTTAAATTAAAGTAAAGGTGGGATCTGACGATTTACAGACTCTGTGTTTTATCTTCTAATGTCTTTTAAACTACTTTCAAAATATCTGATACTGCTGTTGTACTTCACTTTAAACCAGTCAGGATCGATTTTGGCTATCAACAATGATTGAGAAATCGTGATACTCACCGTGTTTTTCTCTCTTAATGTACTTCACTCCCTCATATGACAACAGATCCTGCTGAAACAGTTTCACTTTCTCTGTCAAGCTCCTCTCTTACTCCCCCTACAGGAGTGGAATATATTAACAGTGTCAAGAATGCAGTTATTTTCTTTAGTAATGTGAGAAGCAATAATAATCTGGTTATAAGTTAAAACCATAACTTTTTCAAAGAGTTATATAAATCAAATCTATCAAAAAACAGGATATAAGTGTAGTAAAAAGGCTGCTGGTTTCTCTTTACAGATTCCCATCTGCTACTAACACTGTTTACAACATAACACAGACTTTACAGTGAACTACAACAAAATCCAAAGTAATTACCAGAAACAAGTTTATTTTAATACAGTGCCATTTTTAATACAGTCTCAACAGTCTCTCAGTGCAGCACCTACTTATAACTACAGTAAACAGTCCTTGCCAAAGTATCTGGAGCACATCCTCATGTTGTCTGTGATGTAATGAGAAAACCAGTCAGCTGACACGATTTTGAGCAGCAGTTCTGGTACATGTGGCTACAAAAATCAGCAAAATCATATGTGAGCACATGTATCTATTAGTCGTACCTAGACCAGAAACCCTTCTTTATTTTAAGGAGTTTAGGAGTAACTGATAAACTGAATTGAGGACTAAACTATATCATCTTATCTTCATCTGTTGCTGTCAGATATTGTAAGAAAAATGACTTTCGTGACTCGTAACTTATGCAAAATTCACATTTTCCTGAATCATGTTTCTCTATTCTGTGCAGTGTGAGAGATGTATGTCAGAACGTAAGTGTTTTTATTTATTTATTCCTGTTGCTCTAATAGTTAAAACCCATTTTCCACAAGTTTTCATTAAGGTCTTATTCTATAACATACTTTGGTTAAACTTTCTCAACTGTAGTGTACAACCCGAATTCCGGAAATGTTGGGATGTTTTTTTAAATTTGAATAAAATGAAAACTAAAAGACTTTCAAATCACATGAGCCAATATTTTATTCACAATAGAACATAGAGAACAGAACAAATTTTTAAACTGAGACATTTTACAATTTTATGCACAAAATGAGCTCATTTCAAATTCGATGCCTGCTACAGGTCTCAAAAAAGGTCTCAACAGTCAGTCCTCAGTAATGACCTGCGCACATGAAAAGTTTCATCCTGACATTATTTACACAGAATCAAATTATTCACAAACTGCATAAATTCAGACAAGCACTGTGTTAAACTGAAAGTAAAGCTGGAATCTGATGATTTACAGACTCTGTGTTTTATCTCCTAATGTCTTTTAAACTACTTTCAAAATATCTGATACTGCTGTTGTACTTCACTTTAAACCAGTCAGGATTGATTTTGACTATCAAAGATGATTGTAAAATCGTGATACTCACCGTGTTTTTCTCTCTTAATGTAGTTTAGAGTTTGTGTCTCTTAATATTGAATTGTATTCTTTATTATTTAAGGTTATAACCCCTGAATGTATTTTCCTCACAGGTGTACTCTGAGTGTTGTTTAACTGAATATATAAAGGCAGCTCTCTGTTTCATATCAAACTAATGTCTCTCTGTCAGCTTCATCACTTGCTCCTCTTCAGGATACGAGTGGGATATGGTGGGTAGCACATTGGGACGCAGGGTATGAATGCGATCCCGACTTCATCCGCAATGTTGACGTTATCATGTGACCTATGACGTTATAACAAGCGCAACAACTTAAAAGATACGAGCAACAGGTTTAATTCAGGTTTAAATCTGTAAATATTTTGATGTTTCTTGTTGAATTTAAGTCTTGTTTCATTCCTCAGGCTTATAAATAACAAAAACAACAACAACAAATTATGATCATGTGAAAATTTAACATTTAACCTTGTCATTGTGTTTTTTTTTTCTGTTTATGTATCCTCATACTTTGTGTTTTCCTTTTTTTTCTTTTTGTCATTATGATTGTTTATTTTTAAAGGTACAACCATCTTTCTGTGATCTTGTATGCAATTATTAGTTGTGCAATAAATAAAAAAAGAAAAAGATAAAAGGGACAGATGCACTAACACCTCAGCATCAGTAACTCGACAACCCTATAGTACTGTATTCAGCCTTTGCAGTGTTTGCAATGTCTGCATAACACAGATGTAGTGCAGCTGCTCGAAGATCTCGCTTTTGGAGAAGACTGTTGATTTTATACTGGAAAAATATACTTAAAAAAGATGATTACTCCAGAATGTATCACTGTAGCTATTACCAACACTACAATAATGATAAATGCTGACCAATAATTCATTATATTAATATTGCATATTATATATATATATATTTACTGAAAATTATGTTTTAGTAAAACAAGCTAAATGTAATTTGTTTTGTCATATGCTATAGGTATGCTTGAATATACACTAGACAAATGCAGCCAGAGTACATCTCAATTTTCATTCAAGCAATGAATTAATGTATACGTTAATGAAAAATAATAATATTTTATTTACTGACAACAACAGGAAACATTATTAAATGAGTAAAAGAATGAATAAAAGTAACAATCACAAACAAGTCAAGCCACCTTTATTTATATAGTGCTTTTAACAAAACACTCAGTTTTCAGTTAAAGGCATTTCATATCACATACAGTACATATAGAAGTCAACAACACATAAAACAAAGCTTTATTCAAACTTATTGTTCTAACAATCATGTATTTACAGGCGGTGAACCCACATCCTGCAGTCATCTCAACACAGCTGTCAGTTCTGCAGCTTTATTCTGATGAAGCAGCTGACCACCGCGTCCACCTTCACCTGTCCCTGCTGTCCATCACATCCCTCATCGCTGCTGTGAGACTGAATCTGATCATGGACGGGAAAGAGACATTGAGGCTGTCCTTGTCTGAGTGCATGGAGAGGATGAGGAAGACCATGATGACGCCCCCTGAGCCACACAATCTTGAAGCAGGAGAACATGTGCGGGACAATCTGGCTATCGCTGTGTGTGCTCCTAACATCTGTGTGCTGCTCTCCATGAGCACCACTACCTGTAAAACATTTAAACAGAGTAAAACTTGAACCTTTGAAGCTTCTGAAAATCAGGCTCCATCGACTGATGTATGAACAGAAACCAGCAGGACAAACTTAACTACAATCACATCCTCGTGTCTTTTGGTCTTTGCTCTGAGCTCACTGAGGATGTTTGCTGTGATAGACGGTGTTGACGGTTTTACCGGTGTGAAGTCGCAACACCGGTTATGTCACTAGCCCCCGCCGTCTTTAGATTTTTTTATAGTAATAAAAATGATTTAGTTCAGTTAGAGAACAAACACTACAGTACATTCAAAACTGAACGCGGCTGCTCAATGCAGCGTGCCGAACGACAGTCACATCACAGATCAGATTTCATTCATGCAGGGAACAGGGATTGTGTTCTGCAAATACTGGTAAATAATAATTTGCAGTAACTGTTATGATGTTGCGGCTGGTCAAGCGTTTGTGCTCGTTTCTGTATGATATAATTGTACATATTAAAATACTGATATGGTCTATAACTCTGCCCTGTATCTTTGTCTCTCATTGGCTGAAGGTCATCGTGATGTAGTTTTCAGTCAGAAATCATTGCACACAGCAGGATTGTGAATCCCTCAGATCGCGTCTTTGATAATTCACACTGCGTGATTGTCACTCGCGTGAATGAGCTCCGATTTGCCTCCGATGTCGGGCATTTGTCGGCGATTTATCAAAACCTGTCGGCGAGTGAAAAATCGGGCTAAAATCGTGCAGTGTGAACTCGGCATAAGTTGTGGCTTCACTTTACTCTGGAATTGCATCCCTCTGATCAGCATGTGGTACATTATATTAATATAATATATTAATATAGTTTCTTACAAACTCATGTGATTTGATAAAATACATAACGAAATTTAATCGCATATGGGTAATGGAAAAATTACTTCAAGCTACACATGACAATTAATGAGATGAATACAACACTTCTACTCGAATGTCACTGTTAATCACTATTGAGTGTTTGTAATAACTTCTGACTGCGATCCAATGTGGATTTTGGTCAAATGATGAGGCAGAAATATGTTATTAATAACATTCTAGAAGAATTTTATCTGGAAGATACACAGTTACAACTTCTGTGGGGCGTAAAGAAAAAGTAATGTAACTAGTAGTGTAACTAATTACTGTTGCCAAAAAGTAATAAGTAAAGTAACAATATTACTTAGTAATGTTGTAATGAGTAACTAGTAATGAGTAATATATTACATTCTTTGAGTAACTAACCCAACACTGATGGTTACCCTGTCCTTATCAGTCTTTAAGAAACCTCTCATTTCTCCTAATACTGGGAAGTTTAATAATGACTTGTTAAAGAATGATAGATTTTATCAACAGGTGTTGGCTCTCATTGAGGAGATTGAAAAGCTAGATATGTCTAATTTAAATAAATGGGAATGGTTTAAATTTAAGGTCAAACAAATAGCAACTGATTTAGGAAAAATTTTATCAGTGAGGAGAAAACAGAAACAAAGAGAACTGATTGGGGAAATAAATTTATTGGCAGTTAATCCACAAGAATCACCTGAAAATATAGCAACATTACAGTCATTGCAATCTCAACTAGATGAGTTGTGTTCAGAAAAAGCAAATGGAGCTTATATTCGTTCAAGAGCGCGGTGGATTGAAAAAGGAGGAAAAAGTTCATCATATTTTTTCGGCCTTGAAAAACAAAGACAAAGAAGAACATTTGTGAGCTTAAGATTAATGATATTATAACGGAGGATCCAAAAGTAATTCAGGATGAAATTTTGCTTTTCTATAATAACCTTTATAAATCTAATCATAAGAAAACTGACTGTGATTCTTTATTTGTGAATATAAGAGATAAAATACATAAACTGAATGAGGAAGACAAACATTTAATTGAGGATGAGTTGACTTTAGATGAAATTGAGGTAGCTCTAAAACAGATGAATAATGGTAAATCACCAGGTATAGATGGTTTAACTACAGAATTTGTAAAACATTTTTGGAAAGATATTCGGAAATTATTATATAATGCATTTTTAGAATGCATTCAAAAAGGAAGCGTATCACCTACTATGAAAACAGGATTAATAACCTTGCTACCCAAAGCCAAAACACAATTGATATCATTAGATAATTGGAGACCAATAACTTTGTTATGTACAGATTATAAATTACTTGCCCTAGTGTATGCCAATCGTCTTAAACTTGTACTTGGGAAACTTGTAGAGTATCAATCAGCATTCATTAAGGGAAGATATATTCAAAATCATATTAGACTAATCCTAGATATGATCGACTATGAATCACTGATGCAATCAGAAAGCCTTATTTTATTTATAGATTTTTTTAAAGCATTCGATACGGTTGAGCATGAATTCATATTTACAACACTTCGAATGTTTGGGTTCGGGGAAGGGTTTTGCAAGGTTATTAAAATGGTGCTATGTATTGCGAGATTTTGGGGAACAACCTCCTTCCCTCAGTTAGAGCATTGAAGATGGGTCGAGGCTGGGTCTTCCAACATGACAATGACCCGAAGCACACAGCCAGGATAACCAAGGAGTGTCTCTGTAAGAAGCATATCAAGGTTCTGGCGTGGCCGAGCCAGTCTCCAGACCTAAACCCAATAGAGAATCTTTGGAGGGAGCTCAAACTCCGTGTTTCTCAGCGACAGGCCAGAAACCTGACTGATCTAGAGAAGATCTGTGTGGAGGAGTGGGCCAAAATCCCTCCTGCAGTGTGTGCAAACCTGGTGAAAAACTACAGGAAACGTTTGACCTCTGTAATTGCAAACAAAGGCTACTGTACCAAATATTAACATTGATTTTCTCAGGTGTTCAAATACTTATTTGCAGCTGTATCATACAAATAAATAGTTAAAAAATCATACATTGTGATTTCTGGATTTTTTTTTTTTAGATTATGTCTCTCACAGTGGACATGCACCTACGATGACAATTTCAGACCCCTCCATGATTTCTAAGTGGGAGAACTTGCAAAATAGCAGAGTGTTCAAATACTTATTTTCCTCACTGTATATATTAAAGTTATAAGTGAGCATGGGTGCCTCTCGGTGGATTGTTTTGGCATTACACCTCTTTATCTCACAGGGGTCCTCGAAAGCCGGAGACCCTTTTCTTTTCTATATTTTATCTTTTATTTAACATAATAACCGCGATATGTAGTCGTAAATAAATAGTAAATCAAAGAATAATGAATTGAATAATGAAAAGAAAGCATGAAGACAAAAGTATAAAGAAGAATCGCAGCAGGTTTGCATGCGTGTTTACTCATTTATTTAAAAGGTGGAAAATAACAATAAACGAGATTTAAATGAATGAGAAATGTATTTTCAAAATGTAATTTTGTAAAGATGATCAAGAAACACCATACAGAAATAAATACATTTAAATAAATAAAATATGGTGCAGTATGCATGATGGCAGTCAAAGAGATCTACATTTGTCTTCTTTACTATAACAAATTATATCCATATTGTATGCATAAAATATCAACCCATTACTATTAAAACAACACAATGTATAGATAATATATAATATAATAACATAATTATTTAACATGAATACCTTTTGCTTCTGACAAAATTTTCCATATCGACACAAAAAAAACTTGCTGTCTACACAATTACAAAAAAAGACAGGCAATCGTTTATTTTTATTATTTGTTCAACAAAAATCACAGGTGTAATCAATATCTAAATGTCATCTCTCTAACACACTCATTCACTCTCTCCAGGAGATCATGGTCTACTTCAAGTGCTGCTGCTCGCAGCCAGAGATGCTTTAATCCTGTGATGGGCTGAATACAGCAAACCAGTATCTTACCAGAGAAGTGTTGATGGATGATGACTGTAATGGAGGTAAAGACGATTACAGTCAGTGACACATGAATCATAACTTACATTATTAGACATAATGTACAATAAATAATAAATAATCACCCTAAAAGACAATAAATAATCACCCTAGTAATGATTACTAGTAAAAGCTAAGTGTAGTTTAAGTTATATCAGCTGAAGAATAACTTGGCATGGAGCACTGCATTATTGTGTTATTAGCTCTAGACGATGACATCTTCTCTCGATCATCGTGGGTCACCCACAACTTCACTGTAATGTGTCAGTAATAACAATATAGCTTTGCCTAAAGTTACTGCACATAAAGTTTCCTTTAAATCTGGGACGAGGAACCCCAGACGCATGTTACGTGCCTTTTAACTGTCATACAGGAAATCTACACGCTCTGCAGGAGACCCGCCACAGACCTCTAAAAGAGAGTTTTTAGGACACGGCAAGCTTCAGCTACAGGTTACATCTGAATTATTTTACATTTGTAGGAATTTACTGTGTAAATGTTGGACCGAATCAAACTAGAACACTGTAATTGATTGTTGAGAGTTTAAAATATTCCAGTATCAAAAAAGACATTAAAAAAGTACATAAACCTTTCAGTGGCACGATAGTAGAAGACATTACCAAGTACTTAACAGAAATATGTCTGATTTCATAAATTGTTCAGTTTTGGGTTAAAAACAAGCATGCAGTGATAGCCGAACATGTTTTTATTCTTGTATGTAGTGTTTTACAGTCACACACACCCCGGTCGAATGCTCCTGTCGTCCAGTGTGGAGCTTCACTCACGGCACCCTCAGCAGAACTCAATCCTCAACAGCAATCTGGTGAATCAAAGTGATGAATTTAAGTTTAGATCTAAAATCCACGCGTGATTAAAGAAAAACCCCTTATTAGACAAAACTGGCAGTGCAGTAAATGGACTAAGAACACAATTTAGTAAAGATTAAGGCTAGTTTGATACTGAATCATGAAATGGTGTTTATTCTAAATATTGATCCATTGACTTTTAATTGTCCTCATTTAAATTATTCCTTACAGCTTTATTTCATATTTTCTTTACAGAAAAAAAATATGGAGAGGCTCACCGATATTTTGACGTCTGCTGAGCCTCAGACAAGCTGTGTTGAATTTAATTAATAATATTGCTTGTAATCTATTGCCACAATTTTATTGAGTAAATATAGTGGTTTACTTTTTACAGTATATTTTCTTTACAGATATTCAGCATATTTTGACGTCTTATCCTTCTGCTGAGCCTCAGAAAAGCTCTGCGTCATCACGGTCTTTTCGGCAGCAGAAAGCCTCAGAGCGCTGGAAAGAAGCGAGACCACACCACCTGAAATGTCTTCTTGCAAAAGAGGCTGTTGGTCAGCCATTGTGTTGGCTTTGCCACGAGCCTGCTGTTATTAGGTTGGTTTTCATGTTTAGTGCCCTGCTTTATAGGCTGAGCTGCATGTGTTTTGGGGGACACTCAGATGAAAACCACATTTATGGGAAAAGTAAATCTAGGACCTTCTTGCTGTAAGGTGACAGCACTAAACACTGAGCCACTATTCAGTCCACAATAACATCAAACCTAGTGTCTAACTAAACTTGTAATAGCTTAAATTGAGTGTGTTATACTTTATATGAGTTATTCGCCTGAAATAATACATTATAATATTGTTTTATTTTCTCCCCTGGTGCAGAGAGTGTCTTCCCGAGGAGTGCTTCTGTGGAGACTGTGATGTACTGCATCACAAAAAACAGCCGCTCCACAACAGAGAATGTGTGATTCATGGGTTTTCTGAAGCCATTCCTCCAACCTCATGCGTCATTAAAGGGCGAGATGGATATTGCATCCATGAGCAAGGTATGTTCTCATGAAAGCCTCATTTTGCTGTTCATGTGTCTGCAGCCAGTTACAGATCATCTAAATCAGTGGGTTTCTCTCTTTTTGCCAGCTTACAATAACTCTACTAGAGCGATGCGCAATCATATTCAATACAGGCACCTGTGCGTTAGCTTGGAGGCAGCCAAAGCCAGCAAATGTCAATAATGTCATACACTACAACCTGCCGCTGGGTCCGCGATCCCATCCGCGCCGTCTATTCCTCTAAGACCCACTTCGGTGATGGTGCGGGATTTCCAGGCTCTTTTCGCCTCTAGTCCGTCTTTCGCCAGACCACGTTAACATGTTAAATTCACTGAACAAATGCGCATGCTCTGAGTAAGTAAACCGAGCATTGTTTTGTTTTTAGACAATATAGCCAACATGAAGTACATTTTCAAAAGCCGTTTTAATGCTATTCCTTGATAAACTTTCCTATTGTTTTTGACTTGTGTTTTAATATGTTGGCTAATGTTATATGAAAATGAAGAATTCTGTCAGTCTATTCTCCATTTCTGCATTGCTCCAGCTGATCTGAATAAATAAACTATGCACTGGTTTATGTTGAGTTATGCTCTTCCTTATTTTCTGTTTAACGACCGCCTAAAATTAAATGATGATAGTGAGGCAAGCATAAGGCATAATCGTGACCTATTTTTAGCAGATTTCATTGAGGGATTTGACAGTGTGATGCAAAGATTAAGTATTTCAAGTGTATGGCTGTTATATAGACACTTCTTTTGCCATTTTTTGGGGGTTTCTAGCTTTTAGACTAGTCGACTAGTCTGATACAAAACGTCCGTTTAAACGACAGTCAAATTAGTCGTAGTGCACATCCCTAATATTTATATATATATATTTTTTAGATTAAGCATCATAACCTTATTATTTGCTTTAAACAGCACGGGTAGACATGCTTACATTGCATGTAATGGGGTGGAACCCCAAAAAAACGTCTCTCTCTACATCAGTCACTTTCAACAAGATATGTGAAGGTAAGTCTCCTATTAATTGTTTTGTGTATCCTTTTGTTGTATGCTTTCCTGTAGCTCAAATAGTAGAGCATGGCGCTAGCAACGCCAAGATCATGGGTTCGATTCCCAGGGAAAGCAAGAGCTGATAAAATGTAAAAACTGTAACTTGAATGCAATGTAAGTCGCTTTGGATAAAAGCGTCTGCTAAATGCATAAATGTAAATGTAAATGTTGTGTGCACTTGGCCTGTTTTTAATCATACTAAGTCCTGATTATTGTATAACACTGTTCATCAGACTTGTCAGAGACTCCAGGATGAAACGGCAAGGCTAGCTGAACTGAAAACAGAGTTACTTTGCACAGATGAAGTGGTGGCACAGTGGCTTTCTGATGTGAAGGAATGGGCTGCTGGCGGTAAGCATGACCAGATCAAAGAAACAGCAAATATCCTTTTCCAATGCTATCTGAAATGTTAAGTTTGATAGTAAAGAGCAGCTAAAGGTAATAGGCTGATCATCTATGGATTACAGCAAACTACATGTCACCATCAGATGTTTGGCCACATTTATTATGTTGGGTATTTCAGTTTCCCTGCAGGAAGTGCACATACCAAGTTCAGTGAAGTATTAAAAGAAATATCAGTGAAATGTTAATGAAGGATTAAAAGGGGATTTATATACAAATACAAATTCAAACACTGAAACGGTTCTGTGTTGTTTTAACAGTGAATTTGCTTTCACCATTACTTCTACAGAGACACCAAATACATCTCATGGCAGTCAAGGCACCGCACACAGAGGACTTCAGCAGTCGATCGAGGGCTTTACCTCAGTGTGAGGCAGCGGAAGCAAACCCTTTACAGTCAGAATGGTATAACTACAGAATATAATAGGTTGATATATTCAAGCTACTGTATGCATCATACTCCAAAAAATACATGTTAAATGTACAAGATTGTAGACTGCACCCAGCTCCCCTCACCTCTCCCTTTGCAAGCTGTAGTAGAGCTACTGTGACCGACGAGAGAAAGTGAGTGGTCCTATCTCGAGCCAGTGTTTGTTTGTCCATTGTGGTCTACCGTAGGAACATGGTGGTCTCTGTGGAAGGGGACCATATTTAGTTTCCAAAGTAATTAAAGCACAGCAATTCTTGTTTTCAGGAAGGTGCGTATCCCCTAAATGTTACACACTGGACCTTTGGGTTATCTGTTTGTAAATCTAAATTAAAATTTTCAATTACTGCAGCTTTGCTTGAATTTGTTTTTGGGTGCATTATATCTTTCCTTATTGAACAGTGCTGTTACAAACCTCTACACCTGTACCTCCTGTCTTTCTAGACAGCAGCAAGCTTCGCCACCGCCTTCGAAGGAAGCTGGCAGAAGACAAAAAGCTCCTTCTTCAGGAGACAGAGAAATACAGTGGTCTTGTACTCGACTCTGCCACTAACACTGATGTAGCTGTGGTGGAGCGTTCCCTGACTGGAGAGAGCACTGTGTCTCAAATATGGCCGTGGGAGGTTCAAGGCAGTGGGACGTCAGTTTCCAGATGCTTCACAAGAATTTATTTACAGTTCTGCTATATAGAGTACACTGAACTAAGACATGCATGTAACATATTGAGTGTTGTAATGTAGTGTTCATTTAGTTAATGGGCACATTTTCAGTTTTCTTATGTATCAATTTGATTTAAAAAAGTACATGTTTGTAGCTACAAAACATTGCAATGCTATTATGCTCATGTATAGATTGTCTCATGTATTCTTATAATTGTTGTTGATTCTTAGCAAACATTTCAATCAAGAAACAACTGCATGACCAAGTGATGTTGACAATGCGACTGCAAGAGGAAAACAGCATTATGGTGTTGAGATGGATGGCACAACACTGCACATGGTTGCAGAGCCTGCAGTGGTTCTGAAGAAGAAGATAGCTGAGGAGGGTAAGATGAATAAAAACCCTGTCCATTTAAAGTATGAATTTCAAATAAATAAAACATCAGTCACAGAACTTGGATGGAGTCGAGCAGTTATTGCTCTGTATGTTATGGTCATTTGGCTCGCACATAATAAAAAGGGGACTATAGTTGTTCACTACGGTAACAAGTCAGTAAGGCTTTAAAGTGTGTCACATTTGCTTGAGAGATTTGTTGTACTGTGGCTGTTACATGAAAACTGAAATTAACACAATTATTTTGAACATTATAATTTGTGTCCTGATGTGTAACACGAGGTTAGCATAACATCAAGATTAAGCTTATTATTATCTCCTCCAGTCAACATAGAAAATCTAGCTGGTCAGCATCATCAAACACCTTTTTCTTGATGTAACTTCTTGAATGCTACACAAGGTGTTACTTTAGCACAACTGTAGTGAAGAAGAAAGATGTTAGCTGTTAGACATTGGCTGCAACACAAAACTCTTTTCTGCTGCTTTGGGCCTCGCTGCATAAAGTCTCCTCAGTGAGCCGTCAGAGTTTATTCTGAAGATAGCAGGTAGTGTGACAATGATACACTTAAAAATGCCAACCATCCTGGTATGTAGATCTGAATGGGTGAAATCTTTTTACTCCATTGAAGTTCTTTGGCCTCATGAAGCAGTGTTAATATGTAGTTTGTCCTTAATGTTATCTCTTTTGTATTTTGAGATGTAGACAAGGGGAAGGAGGGACTTTGCTGTCTCTTAAGAAGACGACTGTCAGAGGTGTCAGAAAGGCTGCAAGTGCTCCTCCAACCGTACAAGACTGCTTTAGGCCCCGAGGCCTCTGCTCTTCTACATGTTGAAGCAGAAGATCAAAGTGGCCTCAGTAGTCCAGATACCAGTGAGGATGAAGAAGAAAACACAATTTAGGTAATTAATTTATTCATGTGTATGTTTGTTTGTTCTCAAAAATAGACCGGGGGTGTTCCATCGAGGTGGATAAAGGAAAAGCCTCCCACTGAGCAAAGACACGTCCAAAACACGTCCACTGAGGAGCCAGAATGAAAGTTTTTGCGACGTCTGTTTTATACGTTAATTCTAGTCATAGTGAAGGCAGTGTGCAGAAGTACTGCTTTAAAATTGTAAATAATAAATTAATACCTATCCCCTTAGTTGTACCTCTCCAAGACATATAGGTCTGCAAAGACATTTTAGTAGCCTTATTTGCAATTGGAAATACGTGATGATTTATTAAAAAGTCAGAAATAAAAGGACAGAAATAAAAAAAATAGTTTGAAATGAGAAGAGATTACTTTTTAACCATCTTTATAAAATCTTTATAACCATTTGATAAAACAAAATTCTAATAGTTAAATTCAACTCTCAAGTGAACAACAACAAAAATCCCCCAAGACATATTTGGTCTGAAATGGTGAGGGGGTGTAAAGTCCCCTAAACTGGAAATAAACACAAATATCTTGAAAAAGCCCTTAGTTATTTTCCACCCCTGTATGCCCTCCACCTCCCTTCCTCCCGGTGCATGCTTGAGATGTTCTGCTGCATGATGCTTTATTGTAGCCTCTGTAGCTCCTTTGTCCCATTTCATGACTGCAGCTGCAAGAGTTGAACAAAAACAAAAATTACAAATATGTAAAGAAAACCAGTGTACATTACATTGCAGTATGCATGTTCTTTTAGTATTGATATGTGAAAACATTAATATTTGTTTATACTTTTTATAATTCCTCCTGTCAAGAAATCAGTTTTGTTACTTCTCAGAGAAATTAAAAATGTAAATGTACAAAGTACATCCTGAAGATCCTCCGGTAAATGTATAATAGGGTTTGAAATTAACATTAACGACCATCAAGCCGGAAAGATAAACCGACTGAATGTGTGAAAGACATATGACAACATTTATAGGATGCATCGAGGAGGAGCACAAACTACACTCAGTGGCCAAGTGATTATAAGGATTATGATTATATATTTTCATTTGTTATTTTTTCATTAAAATGAAGTTGTCCAAAATGATTGACCGGAAAAAATCCAATGTGGTAGATAAAGATTTATATTTTATTATATATATTTATTGTCAATTAAATAATACAAACAAAAATTTAAATAAATGAATCACTTCAAATAGACAAATTAATAGGTACATTTAATATATATATATATATACAGTGAGGAAAATAAGTATTTGAACACCCTGCTATTTTGCAAGTTCTCCCACTTAGAAATCATGGAGGGGTCTGAAATTGTCATCGTAGGTGCATGTCCACTGTGAGAGACATAATCTAAAAAAAAAAATCCAGAAATCACAATGTATGATTTTTTAACTCTTTATTTGTACGATACAGCTGCAAATAAGTATTTGAACACCTGTCTATCAGCTAGAATTCTGACCCTCAAAGACCTGTTAGTCTGCCTTTAAAATGTCCACCTCCACTCCATTTATTATCCTAAATTAGATGCACCTGTTTGAGGTCGTTAGCTGCATAAAGACACCTGTCCACCCCATACAATCAGTAAGAATCCAACTACTAACATGGCCAAGACCAAAGAGCTGTCCAAAGACACTAGAGACAAAATTGTACACCTCCACAAGACTGGAAAGGGCTATGGGGAAATTGCCAAGCAGCTTGGTGAAAAAAGGTCCACTGTTGGAGCAATCATTAGAAAATGGAAGAAGCTAAACATGACTGTCAATCTCCCTCGGACTGGGGCTCCATGCAAGATCTCACCTCGTGGGGTCTCAATGATCCTAAGAAAGGTGAGAAATCAGCCCAGAACTACACGGGAGGAGCTGGTCAATGACCTGAAAAGAGCTGGGACCACCGTCTCCAAGGTTACTGTTGGTAATACACTAAGACGTCATGGTTTGAAATCATGCATGGCACGGAAGGTTCCCCTGCTTAAACCAGCACATGTCCAGGCCCAACTTAAGTTTGCCAATGACCATTTGGATGATCCAGAGGAGTCATGGGAGAAAGCCATGTGGTCAGATGAGACCAAAATAGAACTTTTGGTCATAATTCCACTAAACGTGTTTGGAGGAAGAAGAATAATGAGTACCATCCCAAGAACACCATCCCTACTGTGAAGCATGGGGTGGTAGCATCATGCTTTGGGGTGTTTTTCTGCACATGGGACAGGGCGACTGCACTGTATTAAGGAGAGGATGACCGGGGCCATGTATTGCCAGATTTTGGGGAACAACCTCCTTCCCTCAGTTAGAGCATTGAAGATGGGTCGAGGCTGGGTCTTCCAACATGACAATGACCAAGCACACAGCCAGGATAACCAAGGAGTGGCTCTGTAAGAAGCATATCAAGGTTCTGGCGTGGCCTAGCCAGTCTCCAGACCTAAACCCAATAGAGAATCTTTGGAGGGAGCTCAAACTCAGAAACCTGACTGATCTAGAGAAGATCTGTGTGGAGGAGTGGGCCAAAATCCCTCCTGCAGTGTGTGCAAACCTGGTGAAAAACTACAGGAAACGTTTGACCTCTGTAATTGCAAACAAAGGCTACTGTACCAAATATTAACATTGATTTTCTCAGGTGTTCAAATACTTATTTGCAGATGTATCATACAAATAAATAGTTAAAAAATCATACATTGTGATTTCTGGATTTTTTTTTTTAGATTATGTCTCTCACAGTGGACATGCACCTACGATGACAATTTCAGACCCCTCCATGATTTCTAAGTGGGAGAACTTGCAAAATAGCAGGGTGTTCAAATACTTATTTTCCTCACTGTATATATATATATAAAGGTAAAGGCTTTCTGCTTGAACAGAAACTTACCTCTTTAAGCCTTGTGCTTCAACCTGAAAGAGATAAAGAAGAATATTCATTACAAAACTATATAAAATTATATCTTTATTGGATCAAATGAGAATATGTCGCTCTGAAATTAAATATACAGATCCGATTCATTTCAAGATTACTTACGCTGCTAAGTGTTTTATATTTTAACTGGCGCCAAACCCAATAAGTTAAGTTACTCTCCTGGTAAACACTTAAAGCGCCTTAAAATTTCTTAGTTAATATTACTTAACCAATAATATGCATAAAAAAATTGGGTTAATTTTCAGTCTTCTGTCCGACTATATGACACAATGATTGATTATCCAGACATTATTCATTATCATTATCCAAGCGTTTATGTGATACTAACAAGGTATTACGTAATATTAACCATGGAAATTTTAAACTGCAAATTGTGTGTCCACGGTCGCAAAGTCTCATGGAAGGTTAACCCCAATTGGTTATGATCATATTTAGAGTAAAAATATTGTTCAAAACATGCTGAAACCAAGACATCGGGTCGAGATATTTGTGTTAATGTGATGGGTCTGGAAAGCCTGCGCAAAATACCACCGTTTTTAAAAAGTATTTTCAGATATTGATCGGCATCTGATGTCATCTAAACTTAACTGGAAAACACATCAAATTGTTTGTTTTTACTCACCTGTTTGCTTTATTCAAATTGTGTTCAGATTGATGGCAGTGTCAGCGTCTCGATCGATCGTACATCTGCAGGAACTTTTTCAGTTGATTTTACATCTGACGTCATTGACGTGGCGATTCTGAATCAATTTCGATACGCTGCTGGATAAGAGTCCGACGAAATTAAATATTTGCCAATTCTGTGCATTTTCTGTTTTTTGGGGGTTTTTTTGTTTACATTTTGAAAGCTTAACATGTCCTCTGCAAATACAAATTGAGATCTTTGATCTCTTGTGATTGATAGAACGTTAAAGTTAACACCCATTTTATGGGCATTAATTTATATCATTTTGGCTTCATAAGACTTCAAACAACCATTCTTAAAAAAAGTGAAAATAGACTAAAATTGTTCATGACCTTATTTGATGCTGGAATGATGGAACTGGCTATAAGTCTGACTGTATGAAAACACCTACATTAAAATATTTGACATTTTTGGGACAAGACCAGGTACATTTTGGTCCAAATATTATTCACAACATTGGCCTACATGTTGCAGCATAACACATCTGCTTGGTTTGCCTTCTGGCTACGCCAGCTTATGCCATGGGTCTTAGTGAAATAAACAATTACATAGTAATTAGGGTTGCACAGTTTTGGGAATATTCAAGTGCACTCCATGGGAATTAATGAAGGGTACTGATGTAGAACTAAAGCAAACATTATCACTGTGATTTAAACATTTTACAGTGATAATTTAGAAAGAGAGAAAGAGAAAGACCTTTATTGTTAGGTATGTTTACACATACGATGAATATGTTTTGGTGACAGAAGCTTCCACACTACAAAGAGAATGACAGTGACAAGACACAGATAATAAAAATAATAAAAAATAAGTAAATAGGAAATTACAATATATACAAAAAATGTTTAAAGCATAAAAGAAAAAAAAGAAATAATATACAATATACAAAAAATTAAGATAGATGGTGTCTGTGTGCACAGGTATGTTAAGTACAATGCAAGGAAATGTAAATATTGTGTGTTAAATAAATAAATGAATGTATAACTAGTGTATTAGACGTTTATTGTAAAGTTAACTGTTCATGAGATGGATTGACTGGGAAGAAACTGTTCCTGTGCTGGTCGTTCTGGTGCTCAGAGCTCTGTAGCGTCGACCAGACGGCAGCAGTTCAGAGAGGGAGCGTGCTGGATGTGAGGGGTGCAGAGTGATTTTGCCAGCCCTTTTGCTCACTCTGGATAAGTACAGGTCTAGGAGAGTGGGCCAGTGATTCGCTCAGCAGTCCGGACTATCCTCTGTAGTCTCCTAAGGTCAGATTTGGTAGCAGATAGTTATAGAAGTGCAGAGGACAGATTCGGCGACTGCAGCGTAGAACTGTATCAGCAGCTCCTGTGGCAGGTTGAACTTCCTCAGATGACGAAGGAAGTATAGCCACTGCTGGGCCTTTTTCACAATGGAGTCAATGTGAATGTCCCACTTCAGGTCCTGAGAGATGGTGGTACCCAGGAGCCTGAATGACTCCACTGTCGTTACAGTGCTGTCCATGATGGAGAGTGAGTGGAGTTTCTCCTGAAGTCCACGATCATCTCCACTATTTTGAGCGTGTTCAGCTCTAGGTTGTTGTGACTGCACCAGACAGCCAGCTTTTCGAACTCCTGTTGGTAAACAGACTTGTCACAGTCCTGAATGAGGCTGAGTGTGATGTTATCTGTCAACTTCAATGATTGGTAATTGTTTAAATTAATATGATACTTTTGACACGTCTCTTTTCTTAAAAGTTGTTGAAATGTGAAGTTCATCATTTTATAAAACTTTGTTTTTGTGAAAATCTTGTCTCTGAACTGTAAATCATGCTTTTCACAGTAAAACATGCTTTTTTTTCATTCACTCATGGTATTCATTTTATTTGTGCAGGTCTTAAAAAGCTCTTTAAAAGTCTTACATTTGGTTTTAAAAATCCTGCAGATACTCTGCTATAAGCACATTGTACATTACACTTACATTAAGTACTTGTATAATGGATTATAATGGAAAAATTGTGTTATAATCTTACTTTATGTTGCATGTTATTAGTTGACAAATAACTTGATTCCCTGTTCTGCTGGTGCTTTTCAAGTGAACTTAAGCACATGGTCCAGTGTTAATAAATACAGCCTCATGGCTTGTTTTACCAATATGCATACTCACGATGTGGTGTATTTTCACTGGAAATTGTTGTGAACGGCAAGAAATAAAGTATTTCAAAGATGAGCATTTTATGTTTTCAATTAATTCCCAGCGATATCCTCTGCGTGATTGCACAGATACTATTTGAACTGAACTGATCTGATCTGGATGATATCACTGAATCAGTGATGAACTGTCTTTAACTGATAATTGAGTGTTTACTATTGTCCTTTTGCATTTTGACACACTATTTCCATATTTAATACTGTAAAGCTGCTTTGACACAATCTGAATTTTTAAAAGCACCATATAAATAAGGGTGACTTAACTTTTCCATACATTGTTGTTTAAAAATAAAATGTGATTTCATGGTTGATACAAGGTAATAGCTGGAGGGAAAAGGAAAGAGATATAAATTAAACATATTTATATGTGGAATCTTGTTTCATTTGACATCACACAGCATTATTAATTCATAACTTTATGGCATGTCTTTTTACTTATCTTCAAACAATCTGATCTTGCTTGTAATTAAACTTGAGATATAGAAGTAATGTGTATAGTAAGGTAGATATGCATGTTAATGCATGCAAATTTTTATTAGTATTTGTACATTTAATGCATGTATTTTAGCAGAAATGTTTTTGTAACCTTGGCCAGATCTGTGCCTTGCCACAATTCTGTCTCTGAGCTCTTCAGGCAGTTCCTTTGACCTCATGATTCTCATTTGCTCTGACATGCACTGTGAGCTGTAAGGTCTTATATAGACAGGTGTGTGGCTTTCCTAATCAAGTTCAATCAGTATAATCAAACACAGCTGGACTCAAATGAAGGTGTAGAACCATCTCAAGGATGATCAGAAGAAATGGACAGCACCTGAGTTAAATATATGAGTGTCACAGCAAAGGGTCTGAATACTTAGGACCATGTGATATTTCAGTTTTTCTTTTTAATAAATCTGCAAAAATGTCAACAATTCTGTTTTTCTGTCAATATGGGGTGCTGTGTGTACATTAATGAGGAAAAAATGAACTTAAATGATTTTAGCAAATGGCTGCAATATAACAAAGAGTGAAAAATGTAAGGGGGTCTGAATACTTTCCGAACCCACTGTATATATTTTACGACATAAAATGAATGCTGATTGAATGTGCAATTTTTTATAACCTGCCCCCCACAAAAAACACTCGCATACATATGATATTTTTAATGATATGCACTGATCACAGAACCCTTGCACAGTTGAACAACTGCATCATTTCACTATGTCTTGCTGGATAACTCTGTGTATGTGACAAATTATCTTTGTATTCTTCTATATTAATGGAAAGATCACATAATGATTGTCAATGTTTGTTTGTCATGTTTTACAGCATTCTACATATTTTCAGTCCAAGCCTGATGCAGAGCAGTTCTGCCGGGATGAGGGTCCCTGCTGCAGCTTCACCAGTAAAGAAAATTACTCGTTACAGTTCACTTGGAGGACCACATAAGCCATGAAGGGGTGCGTGGAGGTATGTGGGAGCATTTCTCTAGATATTGATTGATTCTTGGGGTTTAAAATCATAAATATACTTGTGTGTAGAATGATGAGGTAAATACTATTTATTGAACACATATGCCCCCCAACACACATGTATTCTCTATTTTTAACAGGAGCGCCAAGAGGGCATACAGTGTAAGTTTGTAAGGGACATTGGTCCAGCGGGGTGCTGGATACAGAGTCACCGTGAGTTATTCTGTGGGGAGGTGACAGGGCCTGCCTTTCTCCAGATGGACAGTAAAACTCAACTGAATGTCATTAAAGACTACCTGGAGGGAGAATCAGATGAAGCAAGAGATGTCTTCTTATTCATCTTTGAGTATCCGGAGGAGCTGGACACATTCATATCAAACTGTCTTGATGAACAAGGCCTGAAAGTCCATGCCATGTTCTGTGAATAATCTGTCAAGGCAAGGAATCTCTCAATGTATCTTATGTATGTATGTTGTATTGGGTAGGGGCGTGGTTTCTGACGTAACACTTTGATGTGGGCGGGGTTGTATTGGGTAGGGGCGTGGCTTCTGATGTCACACTTGGATGTGGGCGGGGTTGGATGTCCACCGCAGGATGCAGCGAGCCCTACTTGAGAAGAGCTGCTGCTTTTGAATAGTTTGTGTTTGCTGTTTAATAATCATTTGAAACTTAGCAAACTGGCAGCTCCAGTAATAATGAAAAAATTATCTTGAATTCTGTCATGGAAACTATGTATAAACCTCCATTAAACTATTTAATAATCAATAAAAAAAACGTATTCCTGTATGATATTATGCTGTACCCATTCTGCTCGACAAATGCAAATATTCCCTGAAAACATCCAGTAGAGCTTATTGGTGTAGACGTTTGCACATGTTTTTATGTTTTATGTTTTTATATGTTTTTATGAATGATCTACGCTGTTTGGCTGTACTGCAGAAATATTAAGTGCTAACAACAGCGATTTTAGTTAGAATCAATTAGCAAATGTGTTTTTTTTGTGTCCGTACGTTTTTTGGTGGCGGCATCTCTGAGTACTTCGGGCAGAACAGAGCTGTGTAATAGTGGCTCACGAATGGGGAACAAATTATTAATTCGTGGCCATGAATAGCCTCACCTATGAGAAATATTAATTATGTTTCTGTGTGATGAACGTAAATAGTGGTCCTCAATCTCAACAGGTGGGTTGCACGTTAAATGAAGTCAGATATTATTGCACTTTTCACTGTACACGAAGCAGACTTACTTAAACAATGAGCAGTTTTAGCTGGGCGATGCTGATAAAAATGATCCACTGTTTGAGATTTAGCTGTTTTGTATCATGTATATTTATATGTAGCCTATATTCTTTATTTTAGGATCGGTGGATAAGCAAATTATATGATATGATGATAATTCACTGTAGTTCAGTAAGACATAGGACAAACCCGCAAATGGTTTTATTTTAAAGAACAACTGCGGTGACAAATAAGACAATAATACCGAATAGCCCATCAGCGTGAACTGGGGTTTTATGTGTGGATAATGGGAATAAAAACCTTGCTGAAACAATATTTTTATTTTTATTTATTAATTTTTTGCATATAGGCCTATTTTAAGTGTTTGTGTTTACTAAAACAGCTGTTATTAAATCTAACCTACAGCAAATATTATTATTAATGTGCTTTAGTGCGTATTTAAGCAATAAATGTTCATATTTTATCTGCAACATTTTTATTTATACTTTTATACATGGTCTATATGCACAAATTAAATCACTGGTTTTGTGGCTCAATCCTTTAAAAAGAGCCAGGAATCACTGTACTATATTAGGCCTACTGATTTGAGATTTTTAGTAGTTATTATAAAATTAAAAGATTTGTGAAATCCCTGGGGGGACATAGTTAGATCTATTTTAAAATAGAGATCTATTTTTATATCATTCATATTTTACATAATTCATTTATTTATTACAGTATGTTTAATGTCAAACCCTCTCCTTGAGACTCGAGCGCTCTGCTGGTAAACTGTGATCTTATCTCATGACTCCCTCTTGAGGCTGCATCAGGACTGAAACTATACCATGACACTGTCATATACTGTTTCTAGAATTAAATTTAATGAATTTTCTTATCATCTTCAGGCTTATATTATAATGTACTGTATTTAGAAAAATACGTTAAACCCACTTAAGTAAAAAAGTCTAAGTTATGTCACGATTTCCATGCTTACTACGTATTAACAATATAAACAATTTTCATGAAGATACAAAAAACAAACAATCAACAAAACAAAAAATAAATAAATGATTAATTGGAAATTTTAAGTGGGGGACCTCAATATGGCCATGAATTTCATTACAACTACATAATCACAATATACAAAATCCTAACATATACAAAGTCTATCTATCTATCTTCACTGTAAAAAATTGCCGGGAATTTACAGGATTAGAGTATTATTTTACAATATATTACTGTTTTCAGAAATGTGAAATCAATGCATGCTGGGTAATTTTCTTACAAATGACTGAATGAACAGCAGAATGATGCTAACATCACAGTAAGTTACTGCTCTTGTTTTACTGTGAATTCACATTATAAAGCTGTCTTTCACTGTGCAACTGTGAGAAATTTAGTTGTTTACTACTGTAATTGCTTTGAAGTCACCATAATGGTGATTATTGATTAGTATTTGTTAGGGTTATTTGACCTCGCATATTCATATTCAAATTTCTGATCTAGTCATGTCAGAAGTGCGACAAATGAAAACATTTGTTAAAATGATGAAAAACTAGAATATGAATATTCTTCGGATAAACAAATATTTTATTTTAGCATTACTTAAAAGGATTAACCAATAACTTGTTTCATATTCATAAATATTTGTGGATGGATTTTTCACAATAATGAACCACCTGCTGAGAAACGTCTTTGAAAGATGTGACAAAAATACTCGACATACAAAACACAACAACAGTAACACTCAACAAATAAAAACAACACTTACATCATAAACCAACATTACAAAATAAACCAACAACACAAACTGCTCAAAGTGAACCAAAAAAACAAAACAAAAAAACAAGTTCAACAGCATAAATAAAACCAACAAGAATTAAAAACTCTACAGCATGATCTGTTCGTGCTGCATTGCATGCTGGGAACCTTCATCGTACATATGAACTGTAGAAACACAGTATGATGCTGTTTGTTTACAATAAATTTCTGAGAGTGCAGTTAGATACAAGAGAAGTCCCGCTGTGAAATTACTGTGAAAGTCATGCAGTTATTAACCTGGAATATACTGTAATTTCACACTAAACATTTACAGTGCAGTTAGTATGTCCAATCTACTTATTTTAAAAAATGTTCCCATGAGACTGAAAAAAATGTAGGCTGAATGAAAATTAATAACAAATCCCTTCACATATGAAACTGCTGGATCAGTATCAGCATTAATGTCCAGGAGACAGTCTTGTTCAGGACGTGTTGTTTTGATTCACTTGTTTGGAGCTTGTGGAGTTTCCCTGTCAAATACTGTACAATACAGAGAAAGATAAAACACACTGAGATCTGCTTTAATACAAGATAATGAATTAAAGCATTGAATCAATAACTCACTGTAGTTTCTTCAGTTTACAGTGTGGATCCTCCAGTAGAGCAGAGCGCAGCTTCTCTCCTGAGTCTCCTGGATTATTATATCTCAGATCCAGTTCTGTCAGGTGTGAGGGGTTTGATCTCAGAGCTGAAATCAGAGCAGCACAGCCTTCCTCTCCAATACTGCAGTTATACAGCCTGCAGAGAGTGAAGAACATGAATGATCTCTGAGATTGTGTTTAAGCTTTAGGCTGAGAGTGTGTTTGTATGAGCTCTACTTTTTCTACACACCAGGATCGGTGCTATAGAGATTTTATCTTGCCAGCAGCTGAGACATTAATTTAACTGCACTCTAAATACTCCCGTATCGTGATTTCAACCGTGCCACTCAGATTGTGAGGCAAGTGGATTTTGAATGCAGCTTCCAAAAGACAAACATAGCCAAATAATATATATTTTTAAATATTTGATAAACGATCACACCGGTGTGATTAGTTCGTTCAGTGCGGCACATCATCAGCTGCTAAATTCAGATCAGATTTACCTCTTATGGTGACACGGGCAAAACTATATTTTGGGCCCCCCTTCCTTATTAATAGGCCTATATAATAGTACCACCCCAGCAAACAAAAATATTTCGTAATCAGTGGAAACCGTGACAGTGTTTTCTTTCGCAATAAGTGCTTCCGTTCAGTCAATAAAAATCGAACGTCTTAATTTGTTTGAGAATGAAGACCGTTCCATTAATAAACTCCAGCGTCGTGGCCATATTACCACTTCGGGAGTGCATTATTTCTCTAATAATTTGAACGGCCTGGAGTCACAACCACACATCAAGACATTATGATGATTTATTTCAAGACATCTGTCATGTTTCCATCCTGAAATCTTGTGTGTTTAACTAATTTCTTGCGCACCTCATAAACCTTCCATTGCAATGTTAATATATATATATATATATATATATATATATATATATATATATATATATATATATATATATCAGAGGTCGCGTTAACGAAAATTCTCCGTCATTGACGGAATTTTTTTAGCAGTGACGGAAAAATCTGAAGGCCGTCCGTCACTTTGGCAGATGACACACACTGAGGGTGATCTATTGTAGTTTATAACTGTAATTCCCAGCCCTGTCCAGTTGGTGGCGACTGCGCTCCAGTGAGGCAGCAGAGCGCGCGATCGTCTCCAGAACAAAAATAAAGGTCTTTTGCTGTGTCTTTGATTACTCACAGGTGAGTATAGTAAAGCGAATCGCTTGATCTGAGGTGTCTACAGCGATCTATCACGCCACATTAAAGCCAAAATGGTATTTATTGTTTGAATTTCCTAATAAAATGGACAGAATTTGAAACCTGAGACTGCATTTCATATCAAAAGTAACAACGCACAAAGTTTAGCCGATTGTCTAGCGTTACTGTGCATTCATCAAATGAAAACAGCATCGATTGGGAGTTAAGAAACGATATTGGTTCATAAAAATAAGAATCTATTAAAACAGAGAAATCGGTTTTATTTTATTTTTTATTTCTTTATCCAGCACTAGCATATTTTGTTGTTTTAAGTGTCCTCCGCTGTCACTGACGCAGTCTCTGTTCTCTTCATAAAGAAATAAATGCATAAGCCAATATGCTCGTCCTTTAGGTTCATTATTAAAAATGAAAACGTGAACAAAAATAAAAGCAATTAAATGGGTTATTATAATTAAAAAACGAAAATTAAAATGACGGGTAATAATAGATTATGACGGAATTTTTTACGACCCTGTCCGTCAAAATGACGGATAATATTAAAGTCTAACGCAACCTCTGATATTGTTAGCAGAGCACACCAATAACACACGAAATACGTAGTGCTTTTCTCATCTCTCAGTCGCTCTGACTGGCACACCTTTTTATTAAACAAAAACAGGCATTTATCTGAAATAAAAAGCTTTTGTAACATTATACACTACACCATTCAAAAGCTTAGAGTCAGTATTATTATTTATTTTATTTTTTTTGGGAAAATAAATTATAGAAATGAATACTTTTATTTAGCAAGGATGGTTTAAATTGATCAGAAGTGATAATAAAGACATTTATAATGTTACAAAAGATTTCTATTTCAGATAAATGCTGTTTTTCTGACCTTTCTATTCATCAAAGAAACCTGAAAAAATTTCTGCTCTGCTGTTTTCAACATCATAATACCGTATTGACCCGAATATAAGACGACCCTGATTATAAGACGACCCCCTTTTTCCAGATGTACCTTTTGGAAAGTGGCTTTTTGAAAACCAAATCTTGTTTTTTCTCTCTCTCTGTTTTCTTAAATTATTTTCATATTGCATATTTTTCCTATTTTAATGTTTTTTTTTTTGTTTTTTTTTTGAAGTATGGTAAATACTGGTAAAATGTACCAACAATGACACTGAAAAATATACACTTTTTGATATACCATAAAAATAACAGGTAGCCCATCTGAATTATATAACAATTAGGCTATCCATCTCATATTAGCCTACCAAAATTTTATTAAGAGTAGAAGTGAAATCGTATTGTAGTCTTCAAATCTGGGTACTGTCTTATGTTTGAAAATCACTTACAGAGGAAGTTTGGTCCCATCAGGCTAACATGACAGTCACGACTCTGCCGCTGTAAGCTTTTCTTTTTCTTTTGTTTTCACTCAAGATCTTTAAAACACACATTAACATTACATATTTCATGGCACACTCGTTTTATGTGTTTTTGTCGCCACCTATTGTTGTGGGTGTATTATTGACATGTCAAAGTCTAGACCCTGAATATAAGACGGCCGCGTTTTTTCAGATGCATTTCCATGAAAAAAACATCGTCTTATATTCGGGTCAATACGGTAATAATAAATGTTTTTTTGAGCAGCAAATCAGAATATTAGAATGATTTCTGAAGGATTGTGTGACTGGAGTAATGAGGCTAAAAATTTAGCTTTGAAATCACAATAAATTACATTTTAAAATATATTCAAATAGAAAACAGTTATTTTAAATAGTAAAAATATTTCAAAATTGTACTGTTTTGCTGTACTTTGGATCAAATATGGATTTCAAAAACGTTTGACTGGTAGTGTACAGGCAACTTAAATTATTCTCTTATTTCTAGCTTCTATATCTTATTTCGCATCCGGCTTCGAGTATGAACGAAACATACACTGCACGGAGTGTTTAGCGCTCCTTGATGTTCATCTCACCTCATTCTGGGTTTCGAATAAAACATCAGGTCATGCACAGACTATCCTGTCTCTCTGAATTTAAATCTATATTTATTCACACCGGCTCTTGAAAACCTCTATGCGAACACACTTGCCCGAAAAAGTGCGGGGGACGAATTTATGTGATATTAATAGTGATCTACGCCCCTGGGTGATAATTTTTTTTTTCTTGTTTTATTAATATACATACAAAGAGAACACAAAATAAAGATACAGACTATAAAAACACACAACATACAACAAGCTGTGTACAAAAACAACAAAAACAAAAAAAAAGTATATATAAAAAAAAGAAAAGAAAAGAAAATTCACATTTATGTATAGGTTGGAGTGTTGAGTATTATGGGTGTTGAGGGTATTCATTTCTTGAAGTATTTTCTCCTCCCCCCCCCCTCCCTCCCTCTCCCTCTTCTTAAGAGTAACATTATAGTATAACTATGACATATAAGTCTTGAGAGGGTCATTAATTGGCTCAATGATGGAATCCAGCGGCGTGGATGAAGGTGTAATGTGTGAAGGTCTACTACTCGTGCTTTAATCTGACTCCAATTTTCAAGTGATCATTAAATTTAGAATGTGTTTCTAATTAGTAACTAATCACAAATATTGGTTCATTTAAATTGAGATATTTGATTATATTTGATTAAAAATGAATCTAAGAGTGAGAGGTGCATTCAGCACGTTCAGTATAATCATTGTATTTGATCATTTACATTTTGATTCTTACAGGAATCGTTCACCCAAAAATAAAAACGGTCATAATTTACTTCCCTGCATGTCGCTCCTAACCTGTGTGACCTTCTTTCTTCTGTGAAACACAGTAGTTTGGGTCTCATTGCTTTCCATTGTGTGGACAAAAAACATTTCTCAAAATATCTTCTCTTATGTTCCACAGAAGAAAGTCACACTGTTTTGAAATGACTTGAAGATAAGTGAAGTGACGACAGAGTTTTCTTTTTTGGGTGAACTATCCCTTTAACATGAAATGTTTTTGTTTGGCAGTATTTTCACACAGTTCTTGTGTTCAGTAATATAATAACACTCACCGTAGTTTCTTCAGTTTACAGTGTGGATCCTCCAGTAGAGCAGAAAGCAGCTTCGCTCCTGAGTCTCCTGGTTTATTACAGCTCAGATCCAGTTCTGTCAGGTGTGAGGGGTTTGATCTCAGAGCTGAACTCAGAGCAGCAAAGCCTTTCTCTGTAATATAACATCTGGAAAGACTGCAGAGAAAACACAGAAAAAATAAAGATGAGTTAAGTTCATTCACCGTTTATCACAGACCCATGAATGAGGTGTCAAATCGACCGGCTCATTGAGGAGAAGAGTGCTGTATCTTTTCTAAGCGATCGGACCTACGATATTTGCACAACAGACGAAAAAGCAGGCAAAGAAAATCCCATTGACTTAAAATGGCGGAATGTTCATGAATTTGATTCTCAACTGTCACTTTCTCTCTCTCTCACACACACACACACACACACACACTCTCTCTCTCACACACACACTCTCTCTCTCTCACACACACACACACACACACACACTCTCTCTCTCTCACTCACTCACTCACTCACACACACACACTCTCTCTCTCTCACACACACACACACACACTCTCTCTCTCACTCACTCACTCACTCACACACACACACACACACACACACACACACACACACACACACACACACACACACACACACGTCTGGTTTGCTATCCTTGTGGGGACTCTCCATAGGCGTAATGGTTTATATACTGTACTTACTGTATGTGCTATTGTCCTACACCAACCTACACCTAAACCTACCCCTTACAGGACACTTTGTGCTATTTCAGATTTTCAATACACTCCATTCTGTGTGATTTATAAGTGTTTTGAAAAGTGGGGACATGGGGTAATGTCCTGAAAAGTCACCTTCTCCTTGTAATATCTGTCATACCCTTGTCATTATACACATTCATGACCTCATTTGTCACAAAAACGTGCACAGACACACACACACACACTTTCACTCTCTCTCTCTCTCTCTCTCACACACACACTCACACATATGGGGTGTGATAACTGAACTTACTTTGCTAACTAAGCACATTCGTGTCGGTCGTCGCTTATCTTTCTGTGAGCAGAAGTCGTGACTGATGGCGTGAGATAAGAAGCACAACACTTTCGTTGCCCTCTTCTCGTGTGAAGCTGTGTGAGAAGATACGTGACGTCTGCAGTAACTTTTGCTGTGATTTTGTGAAATGTCTTAAATGCTATAAATTACTGGGGTTTTTTTTGTTTTGTTTTGTTTTGTTTTGAGCAAAAAGAAAGAAAAAAACTGTATATTATAACATTTCACCACCTCCAAATCCATGAATATTTCATAATCTTATTTAAATAGTTATTGTAGGAGCCATGCTTACTATCTTATTCCATTTTACTATATGTTCATTTAAATATTAGTTTGCTGCTTTGTTGTTAATGTTGTTTATTTCTCTGAGTGTGTGCCCTCTGTGGGTGTGAAGGGAGAATGTACCCCTGACAGGAGAGGGGTGCTGGTCACAGTTGCCAAGTCCGCGTATTATATGTGACTTTGGGCTTCTTTTTTTGTAAAGTCGCGGTTTTTTGGGCTTATTTAAAAAAATATGGTTGCTTGTTAGGGAAATCGGACAAGCAACTTTGTTTCTTTATTTATGTTCGCTGTATTCTCCAGTGCATTGATTGACACTCAGTCTGCTCGCAGTTAATATTAATATTAATATTGTTTCATGAATTCTGTGTTAGTATTCGAGAAAAACTGTAAGACAGCTTATTAGAAAACAAAACATTTTGAAAATCTTTGGGGACAAGATTCACAGATTTCAGTGTACACTGATTATATAAAACTATACGGTCAGTAGTGCTGGGCGGTATGACCAAAAATTTATATCACGGTATTTTTCAAAATTATATATGACGGTATTTATTTTTTTTCATGCATGACCGGGTGTTAACCACATTTTCTACTGATGGAGAGAGGAAAAACTGCAGTAGATTGACTTGGAATGCCCTATTTTACTGTCATGATGAGCGAATATTGTAGAAAAATTCCACACTAAATAGTGACTAAACACGACTAGTTAATACATGTTAACCAGGAGTCACTCATTTATAATCGCGACATCGTCTGATAAAATCAACATGCATCTAACGTTACAGTAAAGAGCGGCTATGCGGTGGTTTTGACTATATTACTTTTTTGTCTCATGCAGCGCACTGCCTGCGTCTGAGTAACAAACTGAACACATAATATTAACTGACGAACTATGCTCATATTTATAATCCCAAACAGTAAGTTAGCGGCATGTGCTTGGAAACGCTGTTTTGTATTAATTTACTGAGGAGTCTGCTGCGGTACGGCCAGCTGAATGCGGTGCTTCTCTGCCGCTCGCTGCACAGAACAGATGCCGAGAGAGGCGACACTGCGCCGGGAGTCAGATCTCGCGCTCGCGGGGCAGCACTGGCGACATCTTCCAACTGAACCATAGCTAAGGTTTATCCAAAAATGTCGCTAGGTTTGTCAGTTTGTATATTCTATGGAAAAAAGCCGCTAAAAGGGTTTGAAAGTTGCTAAATATAGTGCTAAAGTCGCGCTCGTGTGTGAGACGCGGGAGCAGCGCGCGGTGGATATTGTGGATGACTTCTTCTGTGTCATCACGTTATACAGCATCAGAACACGCTTAGTAACACATACAGCTGTGTCCTCGCCACAATGCAATAGTGAAAGAAACCCCTCTCAAACAGTGTCGCGTTCCGAACGTTATTTAAATAACACCGGTATTGCGGTATTTTAAAAATTCATATCATAAGAAAAATAAACACCGGTATTCGGTATGAACTCTCTCTCTCTCTCTCTCACACACACACACACACACACACACATATGGGGTGTGATAACTGAACTTACTTTGCTAACTAAGCACATTCGTGTCGGTCGTCGCTTATCTTTCTGTGAGCAGAAGCCGTGACTGATGGCGTGAGATAAGAAGCACAACACTTTCGTTGCCCTCTTCTCGTGTGTGAAGCTGTGTGAGAAGATACGTGACGTCTGCAGTAACTTTTGCTGTGATTTTCTGAAATGACTTAAATGCTATAAATTACTGGGGGTTTTTTTGTTTTGTTTTGTTTTGAGCAAAAAGAAAGAAAAAAACCTGTATGTTATAACATTTCAGCACCTCCAAATCCATGAATATTTCATAATCTTATTTAAATAGTTATTGTAGGAGCCATGCTTACTATCTTATTCCATTTTACTATATGTTCATTTAAATATTAGTTTGCTGCTTTGTTGTTAATGTTGTTTATTTCTCTGAGTGTGTGCCCTCTGTGGGTGTGAAGGGAGAATGTACCCCTGACAGGAGAGGGGTGCTGGTCACAGTTGTCAAGTCCGCGTATTATACGTGACTTTGGGCTTCTTTTTTTGTAAAGTCGCGGTTTTTTGGGCTTATTTAAAAAAATATGGTTGCTTGTTAGGGAAATCGGACAAGCAACTTTGTTTCTTTATTTATGTTCGCTGTATTCTCCAGTGCATTGATTGACACTCAGTCTGCTCGCAGTTAATATTAATATTAATATTGTTTCATGAATTCTGTGTTAGTATTCGAGAAAAACTGTAAGACAGCTTATTAGAAAACAAAACATTTTGAAAATCTTTGGGGACAAGATTCACAGATTTCAATGTACACTGATTATATAAAACTATATGGTCAGTAGTGCTGGGCGGTATGACCAAAAATTTATATCACGGTATTTTTACAAAATTATACCGGTTTCACGGTATATGACGGTATTTATTTTTTTTCATGCATGATCGGGTGTTAACCACATTTTCTACTGATGGAGAGAGGAAAAACTGCAGTAGATTGACTTGGAATGCCCTATTTTACTGTCATGATGAGCGAATATTGTAGAAAAATTCCACACTAAATAGTGACTAAACACGACTAGTTAATACATGTTAACCAGGAGTCACTCATTTATAATCGCGACATCGTCTGATAAAATCAACATGCATCTAACGTTACAGTAAAGAGCGCTGCTATGCGGTGGTT
>NC_081176.1:32287726-32358236 GCF_012432095.1 Onychostoma macrolepis | reverse complement strand
AACCAATTGTTCAACGCACAGCTTCAAACACTAATAACATACATTAATGAACATCTAAAACAAATTCTACTGTTATTACCTTCTGATAACGGCGGGTCAGTGCGGTGGCCAAATTGTTGAACTTTTGCTGGCCATGAGAGTCAGCATGTCTGTGCGTCCTGCAAACACAGAGAATATCATGTTACCATATTCCCCCTACTTATTATTTAATAATGTAACTAGTGCAGTATGTGGTCATTTTACCTGGTTTGGACGTGTTTTGTGGTCACCGCAATCCTAGACAGGAAAGCATTGCACTGTTCCACCTCCTCCCCCAGTGTTAAACCAGCCCCATCCTGACATGCCCACTCCATTTCACCTGATTAGGAATAAAAAAATAAAAATAATGCTGAGAAAGTTTTGACATTCATTTGCAATAATCACATAGCAAAGTTCATCTACCTCGCATTTAAAGTCATGGGCTTTGGCATGGAAGACTGAAAGGAAGGGCTTCATGTTAAGAAGGTGCTGGAGCTCTGGGCAGCTTTTTGCAACTCTTTGGAGGTAGGGACAATATTTGCAGGTCACATCCATACAAAAAAAAGTGATTTGCCTACTGGCCAGCTTTTCTTGCAGGTACAGGGGATAGGCAAAAATTTCACCCCTGTACATATTTAAAGCACAGAGCAGCACTCCGTGTCGACACCGCAAGCTCCAGTCCCTCCTCGTCTACCTTGCTTGCTGATCTTTGGGAGGTCTCTCTGGCTGCTGACCGCTCCCCTCCACAAACACCTCTTCCACTGACCTATAACATGGGAAATGGTTGATGAAAATAAGACTCTCCTAAACAAACTCTTCAGTAAGAGGTAAGTGTAGTCCTGTATATAGTCTAATCGTCTGCGATTTTACATGTTTGGATGTCTTGTGAATGTAGTCCACAAATCTTGTCACATCTTCATCCTTAGCTATAAAGACGTCTTCAAAGATGGCCTGTTCTTCAGATCTAAAAAAAATAATAATAATAAAAAATACAGAACAGTTACACAAAAGTTTATGATACCTTGTAATCTAATTTTACTTGGTGCACATTAAAGAGATATTTTTTTCTTATAAATATTGTTTCAACAGTGTGATATTATACACAATTTGAAATACCTAGCTGCATTCTTGAAACGGTAATGCTTGCGGTTTCCATCTACTGACACTGCCAGCATATCTGGGGTGCACGCAGGACAGATGAAGGGCACTTCCTTGCAGATTTTGTCCACCTCATATCGCACAGCCTCCCACTCAAAAACACTTTTCTGAAAACTGTCTGTGGAGATCTTGCCAGTCTTTTAAAATTAAGGAAACCAACAGCTAATAATGTACAACAAATACATTAGCATTAATACATATTACGTTTCATCCCACAATACAAAGAGATTAACAATACTGTAGGATAAATAAATTCAATACTCACACGACCGAAGCGGACAGTTCGCTGATCCAGCATTCTTACAGTCCTGGTGCTGCCATCTTCATTTCTTCAAATGAGAAAAAGACATCTGTGGCATAAATTATGGCAAAGTGAAGAGTCGCAGGCCAGTAGTCACTTCGATTTAGGTCGACCGCTCCAGCAGCCCAAGTGTCTTGGCATGCCTCACAACTCAACTCAGGCATGCTTAGATCATATCGTCCTGGAAAAATCAAAAACACATCCACTTCAACGTAAACCTTATGTGATTAATCAGGGTTTGGATTCTTTAAACAATTTTTACATTACTTTGTATACGTTTTAAACATAACTCAGAAGTCATATGTAGATTTTACATACAGACCTGTGCCAAACTTATGGGAGTAGAGCATGTATAGATGTTTATCTTCACACCCTCACCATTCATTGTGATCACAGCAACAGTCAGGAATCTCCACAGGTACAAGCCGTACTGAAGAAGATCAAACATGTGAATTAAGATCATTTGTATTGACTGAGTAATATAACAGTGTAATGGTTCAATGGTAATGAAGTACACTGCTGAAAAAGTATAGAAGAGATGTTCAAAAAGCTTCAATTCAATATCAAACAATACGAGACAAAAAGGCATTATTTAAATAGTAAAGCTTATGAGGCCTAACGATTCTCAGAATGAAATGTTTGTTGTACACTCACAAACCAGAACTTAGCACAATGGGAAAGAGCCTTATCTACAACAAAAGTTGTTGGAGGCAGTGGCTGGTAGAGTCCAGGAGTCGTGGCATCTCGGTTATGGAGAACATGTCTGGTGTGCTGATCACATTCAGCACAGTAGAAGGGGCGTGGTCGACACAGTAAAAGGGGCGTGGTCAACAGTCACAACACCGGACAGCAGCTGGATTGCTCTCACACTGTTGGCAGATGCGTGTTGCCACATTTTGTTGTGCCGCAGCGGTGTTCACCAGACGGGGTCTCTCTGCCCTCCACCTCTCTGAGAAGAGACTTTGTCGAGATATCGTTCAGTGAGTGCTGGAGATCTTGCAGAAAACACTCTGTTAAAATAGTATGGAATATTTAAAAACAACACTTTAATACATTAAAGTGTACTGCATGGAGTGCCTTTGACTGTGAAAAGGCCAGTATTCTGGCAAATTTTAAAAATGTAAATTTACACAATGAAGTACACACCAACAGTCTCTGGAGCAAAGGTCACCTCACAGTTAGTGTCAGGAGCATTGATGGGAGGATCGGTTTTCTGAATGTGATCAGCTGCACCAGATTTAAAAAAAAAAAAAAAACCTTTTACATTTTCAACTTGTCCCAAGGCTTGTGGCACAATTTTACCTCCCTTATAACCAGCCTGAAATGGCCAAAGCTCACTGTTTAATGTTTAGCTAGAGAGAAGGACTAGCAGACATTTTATTTCCCAAACCCAAATATGGACAGCACAGTTACTTGCAGTTATCTATAAGGTGTCATAAACAGATGAAAGCAAATACGAATGCTTGCTGTAGAAGCAGATCATTTAAAAAAAGAAACTACTGACAACACGCCCAGAACAAACACAGCCTCACCAAGACCAATATTTTAGTGTAGTTTATACTGCTTTACACAAATACTGTACGTAATCAATTTATTTTCATGTCAAAAATCAAATGAGTGGTTCTGGTTTGATTGTTTCCCTGACATATTCCTTGTTTGATACATTCATAAGTGCCTAATCAATGTAGATATTCAGTGGATCTTGAATGAGAAACTATACTGACCCTTATTTGACTGATTCCTGCTTGATCTTGGCCTTGCATAGACAATGTTTCCATCAATGTCTCTCTTTCTCCAAAGCACCCTTGGTTCAGGTGTCTTTACTGGTGCTGCTTCCTCCTCTTCCTGCAGCTCACCGAGCAAGTCATCAAGACTTCGGAGTTCATCATTGAGTTCTTGATGATCAACCAGGTTATCCAGCTTCATAAACTGTTCTTGGAGATCTGAATCACTCATGGTGATGGGCAGAAACACAAACAGACAGAAAGACTCACAACAAAGAAGGACAGATACGACAACTAGAGATGTAAACAGAAAGAGAGAGAGAGACAAGTACAGGTTAACAAGACAGACGTGGCTCTTAAAAGTGCCTTTGGTTTGTTTGTGTGTGTGTGTGTGTGTGTGTGTGTGTGTGTGTGTGTGTGTGTGTGTGGAGGGAGGTTAAACTAATTTGAAGGACCTGATAAGAGAGGGAAAAAAATATTGAACACCTTACATTTTTACCAGTATTTTCTTCATCAGTGTTGGCAGATTGGGCAGTTTTAAGTTGTACTACGTGGAATAAAATGGGTTTGGACGGGTGGCATTTTGATATTTCTGTTATACTCTTTTATTTCTTTAAGGCAAATGACAGACATGGAAAATGAGAGAACTCTTAATTTGCTTTATTATGCCATTTGATGAGCAAATGTTATTGTTGTAGTTATGAATTAATTTGTATAGTTTATTATTGGTAAGATTTGTGTGTTTACTATATAATTGTGTGTGGTTTTTGATCAATTACTGGAAAACACACCAATCTGGCAACATTGTTCTTCATCTGAACATTTATAAATGGCTAAAGTGTTGTGATCGAGCTAACTTACTGTAATATGGGTAACTGAACACACATCATAATTACAAATCATACAATCTCCTATGATATTATCCTGCATGATTATATGTGGAAAAAATAAACAAGCTTGAATTTAATTAGCTAACTTAAGCTAGCCGACTACACATTTGGTGCAGCACGTTATATTTATAATATCTGCTGTCATTTACTGCATCACGAAAATGCTCTAAAACACAACTTCTTGACCTGATTATACAGTTTTTGTTCCGTAAATGTAAGGATTGTTCCCATCTGTATTAATTAACTGTTCTACTTAAGGAGCAGTGGACCTCGCGCCTTACAATGACGTCAGCATCACTGATTGATTGACTTATTAATAAATAGATAAAAATAATAAATAATCAATCAATCAATCAAACAAACAAACAAACAAACAAATAAATAATAGGTTGATTGCATCGCATTGCGCTGATTAATCACTGATTAACCAAACATAATCACAGCACATTAAATACGTTTATCATCATCTACAAGCCTCGACAAAAACACCATCATTAATTACCGAGGAATACACTACTGCTGTCGCTCGCCGGAGCGCTGTTAAAGTCACCGCTGAACCTGTTTCACAGACGCACTCTGATATCAGGCAACCAGTGCTTTTTAAAATAAAAAAATCAGTTAAATATGACCTGAGGGACGCCAATCGACTCGCCCTGCCATAACTAATTTATTGCAGCCTTTTCTTTTTTATTCCTGTTTATCATAGTCTCGAGTCCCGTACACACTGCACTCTGCTTTCCTGCAAATGTCAACGCCGCCGGTTCCGGTCAGAAGTCTATGGGGATCCCTGCAAGTTAAAGGGGTACCCAGTGAGTTAAAACATGACGCCAAAGGGGTCCTGACCAAGCTTCAACAGGTGTGTTTGACTTCATGAAAACAGATCGGCGGCTGACTTGAAGAAGTACAATCCTGTGAAAAAATGGAAGCTAAGCCAAGCTTTGAACATTTTATAAAAATAGATTAAACAAATGGTAGCCTACTACATTAGATCAAATTAAGAACAAAAAAGCAAGAAAGACCTATGAAGCTTTTTGTTACTTTAAATTGTTGTAATTTTACCCCTGGCATGAATTCACTTTACATATTCTTATGAATGTTTATTTGTTTTTGTACTTGTTGTGAGTTGTATATGCTTGAACAAACCTTTGTATAATTTTTGCATTATAATAAAAAATAAAAATACTGCCCACAAATCTGTTTTTAGAACAGTAAAAGCTTTTTTTTTTTACTGTATAGTCACAATGTTATAATGAGTCACATTTAATAATAAAAAGAAACACTGATAAAGGCTTGTTGGTATTTAAATAGTACGTTTATGTTTTAAGCAGTATATAAAAAGTGTTTCTGTTGCTCATGAAAACATTTCTGATACGTCTGTGCATTTGACAAATATTGCATGTTATTCACTTCATCTGTGATAAGAGTATGCAAACATCGCGAGAGCATGCAGCGCCGCTCAAAGTCGGACAAATGTTCAAACCAGAATGCACTGCTTTTGTCAGGCGGCAGCCGATCTTTCGGCGAACAAGCCTATAGAGCTCCGGCGGTTGAGTCACAATCTTTTTATTTCTTCTTTTTTTTATTAAACATAGAATACAAGAACTCATAGAGGTAACAGCATAGTATAAAAACAAATACAATAACAGTCAGCATCAAACCTTAAGGGGATCCACAATACATGTAAGGCAAGGCCAAAAAAATAAATAAATACAATTTAAAACACAAGAAACTTGGCCATGTCCGATGATATTTTTGGGGCACGATACTTTTTAATTACTCTCAGTGAGGAGTAGAATATTTTAAATTCGTTCATGAAATGTTCAAAGCAAGGGCGAGAGTCTCTCCACTTACAACAATGTATATGATATTTAGCAAGTAGGAAAACAATATTCACAATGTCTGATATTGATTTATCTAAACCATCAACATAAAACAGGATCTGATCGATGTTAAATACAGGGATGCTTGACATTTTTAAAGTCAGCCAGTCTCTAACATCACTCCAGAACCGGCATGAAATGGAGCAAGTAAAGAATAAGTGTTCTAGAGATTCATCAGTGCAATCACAAAAAGCACAACCCGCCTTGTCAAATTTGAATCGCTTATGAAGAAAATTGGAAACTGGATAAATCTTATGACAAATTTTTAAATGTGTTTCTTTGACTTTAGGCGGAATTGGCCATTTAACATATTTAGAGAAGGCTTTTCCCAATAAATCAGAATGATTTACAGGCACATTGTTTTTATTATAATCATGGAACAATAAAAGCATCCGTAACAACCCTATTATTGAAACTTTTATCTACTAATCTATGATGACCAATTGATAAATTTGGCAATACTGGAGTGACATCAGAGTAAGTCAAAGTATTCTGGATTAGGTGGATCAAGGCTACAGGAATAGCTTTACAAATGTTTTGATACTCTTTGTGAGTACATTTTATATTAGAGCGTTCAACAAAGCCGGCGTGATCCAGTAGAACACCTTTACAATCCATCAAGTCACAAAGAGAATTCAGTCACAAAGAGAATTCAGTCACAAAGAGAATTCCCTTCTCAAACCATTCAGCTTTAAACACTGATTTTCTGTTTATAAGCATTGTTCTATTGTTCCACAGAATCGAACTGTGCGGAGTTAAGTTATGTGTGAATATCATTGTCCAAAAGTGAAGAATTTGACTATGAAATTTAGACAGTACAAGTGAAATCTTATTAATGTCGAAATCACATCTCAGTAAAAAATCCATGCCACCAAGCTTTCCAGAAATAGCCCTAGGTATGTGAAACCACACAGAGTTGGAACAAGCAAAGAAAGTTTTTAACCAATTAATTCTAAATGAGCTTTTAATCCGCCATTTTTATATTCTTTAACTAACTGGGACCTTTTTAAGTAATGCGTTTTATTTCTCCATAGAAATTGTAAAAATGACTGAGTTGGCCTTCCTAATATTACTGTCAGAAATAAACAAAGAGTGACAAGGATATATTAACTTAGACATACCTTCAGCTTTAGATAGAATAACAAATATTGTGAGATCTGTGGTCAGCCAGATATTCTTATATTATTAGATATTGTTAAACCCAAATATTTCACCTCAGTCTGGACATTTATTGAGGCAATAGAGCTCTCTGGACAAGAGTGGATAGGCAACAGTACACACTTCTTAATATTGAGAGACAAACCTGAGGCATCAGAAAAAGCATTAATTAATTTTAGTGCAATATCAACCATACTTTTATCTTTTTAAAAAAAATGCAGTATCGTCTGCAAATTGGCTAATCTTAAATTCCTTTCCAAAAATCTTAATACCTTGTAAATTTAAATCATGAACAAAAGCCAAAGTGAGCATCTGGGTAGTTAAAATAAACAGTTTTGGAGATATGGGACATCCTTGGCGAATTCCTCTAGACATCTTGAAGCTAGGAGTGATTTCAGATCCCAAAGACACCGAACTAGTTATATCTGAATAAAACATTTTGATTATGTTACAAAATTTATCACCAAAACCCATACATTTTAATGTTTCTACAATAAAACAGTGCTCTAGCGAATCGAACGCTTTATAAAAATCAAGGAATAATATTAGACTCTCTTTGTCAGTTAGATGACTGTAATCCAGCATATCAAGAATCAGTCTTGAATGAAAATGTATATTCCTTCCTTTTATAAAGGCAGATTGACATTCACTAATAACCTTTGACAAGCCACTGTTCAGGCGATTGGCATATACAAGAGCTAGTCATTTGTAATCCGTACACAGAAGGGTTATCGGTCTCCAATTTTCAATAGAAAGTGGATCTTTATCGGCCTTAATGAGACCACGCTTCATTGTGGGAGAGAGATTATGTCTTAAGATACAGTCACCAAGGGCTTCAAATAAAAGCTGACGGATGTCTTTCCAAAAGAAGACATGAAAATCGACAGTTAAGCCGTCTAAGCCAGGTGATTTACCCTTGGCCATTTGATTGATAGCTTTATCCAACTCTCCAAATAATAAATCATCCTCCATAATACTTTTAAAGTCATCCTTAATTAAATCAACCCAACCTTGGATTGACTGAAAAAAGGATTTGCAACTGGCCTCAGAGTATCTTGAACAATATAAGTTACTATAAAAATCTCTAACTGCCTTGTTAATTAGATCTAATTCTTCTGAAACAGCACCATTAATACTTAATTTAGAAATTTTCTTTTTCGTTTGCCTTTGTTTCTCAAGATTAAAAAAGTAGGAAGAATTTTTCTCACCCTCCTCGATCCAACGAGCCCTGGAGCGAATAAAAGCACCCCGAGCTTTATCCAAGAATAAATTATCTAGTTGATTTTTGAGATTTTCTAATTTCCTCATTAGACAACACAGCTTTAGAGCACAGAGTGTTAATATTAGTAACAATTTCCTTTTGTTTAGCCCGCATTTTCTTCGAAGAATATTTTCCCAATTTAATTGCTGCTTCTTTAACTTTGAATTTAAACCACTCCCATTTATTTAATGGTGAAGAATCTAAAGAGGTCACCTCAACAATGAGATTTTTAACTTCTTCACAGAAGTCGTTGTTGAGCAAAAGATTAGATTTGAGGTCGCTTGTTATTATTTAAGGTAAGGATCAGAGTCACTGAGCAATGGTCTGTTAGGGGAGCTGTAGATATTTCACATTTAGAGATATTATCAAACCAGTTCAATGGAATAAGCCAGTAGTCCAGCCTGGAGCGCTGCCCATTGTTAGATGCACTGAACCATGTGTATTGTCTAACACCTGAATTCTTTAACCTCCAGCAGTCAATCAAATTTGTATTTGAAACCAGGTTATTGAAAATGTCATCAAAAGTGTGATGGTGCCCTCTAGAGGGAAGACGGTCAACTGAATTATCTGGGACCAAATTAAAATCCCCCCCATGATAACTTCATCCGTTGAATATGTCACCTTCCATTGGTTAATCTTAACACATATGTCAGCATAAAATAGTTTGTTTAGCGCTTTGCTATTGTAACCATATACGCATACCAAGATGAATTTAACACCGTCAATCTCCACAGTCACCATTAACCAATGACCATTTGTATCACTTTTATGGTCAACAATTGAGCCTTGAAACCTATAAAACAAAATCATAGCTCCAGCTGAATGAGATGTCCCATGGCTGAAGTAGGCAGAGTCTCCCCGCTGAAGTTTCCAAAAACGCGTGTCCTCACACTCAGAATGTGTTTCTTGCAAAAAAAAACTATTCACCTTCTGATCCTTACAATAAAGAAATGTTGCCTTACGTTTAACGTTATTTTTCAGTCCCCTTACATTTAACGATAACAAGGATAGCATAAAATAAAGAGTCAATAGATGAACAGATATAACAGTAAAGATAACAGAAAAGAAGCGCAGGAATGAGTAAACTAACTAGCCACGCAACTTGTGATAAATTGCAATAGCCCTGTAAAAAAAAAAAATCAGGTAAAAAAAAAACATACCTTAAGAACAATAACAATAGTGTGAAAAGAAAAGTCAGTCTGGGTCCACTCTCTTGTTATCAATCAACGCATAACCCTCCTTCGGGCCTCCTGCACCAGCGGCCACAGTTTGGCACGGGCGAGTCTGTCCTCCTTGGAAACATCTTCCTTGAAGTTGATGTGAAGATCTTTGCAGACTCTAGCATCCTTAGATTTTTTCCAGACTTCATCCCGAATCGTGCGCATTCCAAACTGAATGATGACAACTCTGGGAACGTTGTTTGAGGTGGCGGCGCTCTCTCTCTTTCCAAGCCGGTGCACAGTATCCACGGTGTCCCGCAGCCTCTCCACCGACACGGGGATAATCCGGGTCAGAATCCCGATGACGGTCTCCCGGACGTTCTCCTCATCTTTTTCTGGCAAGCCGGTCAACCTCAGGTTCCACCTTCTCTTGTAGCGAGCATGTTCTTCACACACGCTTTTCAGAATTGCATTTTCTTTTTTAAGATGAGCTACTTGGGATTGAAGCTCAGATATGTCTTTTTTGTTCTTGTCGATGGCTGATGAATTGGCCATAATCTGCTTTTCGAAGCTTAGAAATCGTTTGGTCATCCATTTTTAGGTTTAGCTCCTGTACCTCCCGGAGGATAGCGTTTACCGTGTCTTCTTTGGCATGGTCGTCTTGTACCTTGCTTCTTTTAGTTATTTTGTTTTTTATCGGTGTGTGGTCCCAGTTGACCTTATCTTTTTTGGACAAGGCCTTGTCCTCAATGGTCTTAGCCTGATCCACTTCAGTCTCCTCAATCATGTCATCATCGCAGACTTCATGAAGAGCAATCAAGTTGTAGTCATGGTCCGACATCATTGTTAGGAAATAAAATAGGGCTATTACATTCAAACTGGATCAAAAGTTTGGCTAATTTTAAGTTTTAATTCAGAGCCTGCTAAAAACACCACCTCTCACTCCGCCATCTTAGGACCTCCCGCTCATGAAGCCGAACACACCTTCAGTGTTGCTGACGTCACAATCTGAACTCAGACATTTTGGCAGGCGACCAGGAGAGCGCTAGCATTGCTATCGACAGTTGTAGAACAATAATTTAAGACCAGACTATTTAGACCTTACACACCTTACACCATTTTAATATGGTGGACAGCTGCTGTGCGCTAGGATGCCAGAACATGCAGAGGAAAGCTAGGGTTGCCAACTGCCCGTATTAGCTATTAGCCCCAGACGTCCCGTCTATTGGGCTTAATTTATGTGTCCCGTACGTGACCGCCCTTGGCCAGTTTCTCGCCCCCTCACGCAGTATTCGTTAAGCAAATCAGAAAGTCCTGAACCAGTGGCGGCTGGTGGCAAATTTTCTAGGTGGGGCGGCACATCCAAAAATGTTAGCATACATCCCGATATGATTTATCAGAATCAGAATCAGAATGAGCTTTACTGGCCAGGTATGTTTACACATACGAGGAATTTGTTATAGTGGCAGAAGCTCACCCAGTATAACAAAAAGAAAAGGATTAAGACATGAAACATTTTAAATAATTTAGCATTTAAATTTCACCAAATTCAAGATTGAGGATGATTCTCACAAAACTATATTTTCTGCAAGCTTTTTTCAAGAAAAACAAAAACATTTTGTTTTTAATTTTAATAATAATTCAAAATTGAAGTATACAGTGCAACAGCAAAATCTGTGAGAAAAATAAATGTTACACTTGTTTAGACTATTTTCTATACATATATAAATAACTACAAGCTGCAGTAACAAGCAGGACCACACGGAGACGCCAACAGACCACTATCCCAGTCACTTAAAGTTATATAAATATACACGGATCTGTATTCAGAATTATTAAACAGAGCAAAACACAAATTAAAAAAGTAAATAAAAACATGATGAATGTGTTGAGTGTGGTGATCTGAAGGCAGCTCAACATGAGCAGTGAACAGTTCCTCTGTCAGAGTGAATGTTACAGCACTGTACATAACAAACTCCTATAAAAACACCTTCTTCAGCGAGTGTCCATTATAAACACCTGCCAGACATGCGATCATACTGAAATGTGCTCATAAAGCTATCAGAGAGGCGCATACATGGTTTGTTTATTTGCACACTAATAATAACGGACTCGCGCGCGTCTAATAATGTAAGTTATGATTCATGTGTCACTGACTGTAATCGTCTTTACCTCCATTACAGTCATCATCCATCAACACTTCTCTGGTAAGATACTGGTTTGCTGTATTCAGCCCATCACAGGATTAAAGCATCTCTGGCTGCGAGCAGCAGCACTTGAAGTAGACCATGATCTCCTGGAGAGAGTGAATGAGTGTGTTAGAGAGATGACATTTAGATATTGATTACACCTGTGATTTTTGTTGAACAAAATAATAAAAATAAACGATTGCCTGTCTTTTTTTGTAATTGTGTAGACAGCAAGTTTTTTTTGTGTCGATATGGAAAATTTTGTCAGAAGCAAAAGGTATTCATGTTAAATAATTATGTTATTATATTATATATTATGTATACATTGTGTTGTTTTAATAGTAATGGGTTGATATTTTATGCATACAATATGGATATAATTTGTTATAGTAAAGAAGACAAATGTAGATCTCTTTGACTGCCATCATGCATACTGCACCATATTTTATTTATTTAAATGTATTTATTTCTGTATGGTGTTTCTTGATCATCTTTACAAAATTACATTTTGAAAATACATTTCTCATTCATTTAAATCTTGTTTGTAGTTATTTTCCACCTTTGAAATAAATGAGTAAACACGCATGCAAACCTGCTGCGATTCTTCTTTATACTTTTGTCTTCATGCTTTCTTTTCATTATTCAATTCATTATTCTTTGATTTACTATTTATTTACGACTACATATCTTGGTTATTATGTTAAATAAAAGATAAAATATAGAAAAGAAAAGGGTCTCCGCCTTTCGAGGACCCCTGTGAGACTAAGAGGTGTAATGCCAAAACAATCCACCGAGAGGCACCCATGCTCACTTATAACTTTAATATATATATATATGTATATATATTGCAAGTATAAACAATTAACTTCAACAATTGAATATAACATTGGATGACATTATAAATACAGGAATAATATAGGAAGACAATAAAGAAAAAATAAAGTAAATAAAAAAAAAATATGTAACATGCAGCAGATCATTATACAGTTTCACAAATTTGACACTTTTTTTGGTGTTAATATTTTTTAGTGTTATAATTTGGTAGTTAAAGTCAAAAAGAAAATTATGTAATTTTGGGGATGTTGAAGAAAATTTACATTTATGAATATAATATTTTCCCAACAAAATAAATATATTTCCTATATATTCTGTGTTATGTTTACAATGAGAAAAATAGCAAAATATATCACACATAGTTAAATCAATGTCTACATTGGATTTTGAAGAAAATAATTTTGACACTTTGAAAAAAAGATGATCAATAGACTCAATACTGACATTACAGAAATTATTCAGATGAGGATTACCAAATTTGGATGTAATCTCATTAGTGGGGTATATATTATGCAAATTCTTTACATTTATTTATTTAACTTTATTGGGGACACAGAATTTATAAAGTAAGAGCCATGCTTCCAATTAATCTTATCAAAGAATTCAAAAAAAAAAAAAAAAAAAAAAAAAATTCCCCTTGGAGTAATTATTTTCCTCGACTGAAACACATTTCTTATAATTTTATTACTACATTTTGGGTCTTAAATACACTTTTCATCAACCAAAAAAAGTCAGCTCCCTTTCTACAATCACTTCAAACGATAGACGACATTTCATTAAGTGAACAACACCATTAGTTATAGCTTTAACTATCGTAAGAAATTCCTTTTAAACAACAAGAAAATTGTATTTAAACATGAAATCACAATAAAAATAAACATCCCCTGTGGATCTAGTATATCGCTAAGATAAATAATATAATTTAATCAGTCTCTTAATTATGTCATTAACTTTAACTCTTTGAGGACTTGGGATTTGACTCGAGACTCGTTTGTGTCTTGAAAGGAATGAGTTGGTTCCTCCTCTGGTGAAATCAGCTGCTGAATAAACACATGGCAGGACTTTTACTTTCTGACCCCTGGACTTTCCACCTCTGTCTGTAATATATCTGCTTGTGTTACACTCTTTGGCCAGCAGGTGGTATTGTGAGCGGTGTTCATTTCATTGTTTCGTCTGGGCTGAGCATGTGTCCTCATGAGTCTGCTGGCTGGGTTACAAAACTAGTAGAGCAACAGGAAAAAAATAAAAATAACAACACTTACATTCTGACATGCATCTCTCACACTGCACAGAATAGAGAAACGTGACTCAGGAAAATGTGAATTTTGCAAAAGTTACGAGTCATGAAAGTCATTTTTCTTACAATATCTGACAGCAACAGATGAAGATAAGATGATATAGTTTAGTCCTCAATTCAGTTTATCAGTTACTCCTAAACTCCCTAAAATAAAGAAGGGGTTTCTGGTCTAGGTACGACTAATGGACACATGTGCTCACATATTAATTTGCTGATTTTACTACACTTACATCCTGTTTTTTGATTTATATGACTCTTTGAAATAGTTATGTTTTTAACTTATAGCCAGATTATTATTGCTTTCTTTGCTTCTCACATTACTAAGAAAATAACTGCATGGACACTGCTGATATATTCCACTCGTATCCTGAAGGAGGAGCAAGTGATGAGGAGCTCGACAGAGAAAGTGAAACTATTACAGCAGGATCTGTTTCGTCAGACGAGGAAGTAAACTACATTAAGAGAGAAAAACACGGTGAGTATCACGATTTCTCAATCATCTTTGATAGTTAAAATCAGTCCTGACTGGTTTAAAGTGAAGTACAACAGCAGTATCAGATATTTTGAAAGTAGTTTAAAAGACATTAGGAGATAAAACACAGAGTCTGTAAATCATCAGATTCCAGCTTTACTTTCAGTTTAACACAGTGCTTGTCTGAATTTATGCAGTTTGTGAATAATTTGATTCTGTGTAAATAATGTCAGGATGAAACTGTTTTTCATGTGTGCAGGTCATTACTGAGGACTGACTGTTGAGACAGAGCTGGATTTGAGAAAATTATTACTGAGATGATTCATAACTCACTCTGAGGATCAACATCTGTATCTGCTTTTAGATGAAACCATGGCCTCCAGAATGAATCTCTCTGAAGAACATCACACACAGATAAAGACAGTCAAGAGGTGAGAGAACGTGAAATATTTCATTTTTAATGTTCAGAAACAATAAATGCATACTACAATATCATTTTAATTTATAGTCAGATTCAGGGGGATGAATCAGGTTTAGCTGAACACATCGATGTGTCTGTGAGGAAACATCCTTCAGATCTCTGCAGAGAGGAAGACTCTTCTGTTGAGTCCAGGTGAGATATTATGAGTGTCATATATACTGTAGGTGAGGTGTGTTATTGTCAGCAGTGTCTCTGTTGCTGCTGGATGTTTCTGTGTCTGTCTGTATCTATATGTGTGCATCGGTCTATTTTATTCTGTAATGCATGAATGAAAAGGGCACATGGGGCAGATTCATTTTATATACAGACAAATAATACTTTAATCTTTTAACTCTCGAGTCACAACAGACTCCTCACTGAAAAAAAAAAAAAAAAAATATATATATATATATATATATATGTATATATATATATATATCGGTTGCACATATTTATATGTTCTCTCAACATAATTTATCTCCGTTTATGTTGCCTAACTTATGTTTGTCAAATAAACATGATTTTTTTCATGATTTTTTTTGCTTTTTATATCAGAGTACCTCACGTTGATTTAACATGATGTTTGTTTAAATGAAAGCTTTATGCACTATATGCAGTGGTGATTCAATTAATTAAACAAAACTATGATAAAATCTATGATAAAACCAGATAAAAATTAATAACAGATCAAAAAAGCTTTGGTCAACTATAAGCTGTTTTTTTTTTTTAAATAAATAAAAGCATCTTAGCAACCTTAATATTGTACATTATTAAAAGCAATAAGCAAAAACATTTCTTGGAAAAAGTTTTTTTTCTTCTACAGTACACAACAATCCATACTGATTACAAATATACAGAAACACATGATATAATAATACCCCCAAAAATAACTTGCTTAACGTAATACATTGTTACACAATAAGAACAATGACAGCATAACTAAAGTAAAAAAATAAAAAATCTATATAAAAAAAAAAAGACAAAATGGCGCGAATCTGTTTCCTTCACAAAGGGGCGGTGTTTCTGAAGAACACATAACTACTTTATTTAGCTTCAACACGACTAATTCTATACGATTGAACACACTTACAGAATAAATACATGGTACATGATTAAAATATCTTTAGATGAGAAACATAAATTAATCGTGTAGGAAATAAATATGAAATGCATATTTAAAAGTTCAACAAGCTCCCCATTGCCATTATTCAGTACTCAAGTGAAAGATGAACATTAAAGGGAGGTTGAGACAGTAAAGGTGTTTCTGTCGGAGCAGTGTGAGATTTTCAGAAACAGTTTTTATTGTTGTTGTGTTTCAGTCTGTGTGAGAATGAATCTCCTGAACCCAGCTGTGTGTCCATGAAGAGTGACCGATCAATGAAGCAACCAATGCAATTCAGCTCGGGAGACTCATCTGCTGATCTGAGGTGTTGTTTAGTTTACAGTATAAGAAATATATATAAGATATTCATTCATTTACTGATGTGTATTAAATACATTAATACATATTTACAAAAATATTCAATATTTGTTTAACTACAGTCAAAAACATGAAGGACCAGAATCACATTCAGCAAAGAAGAACTTAGACTCCATTTTCAAGGTTGGTTTTGTGTGTGTGTGTGTGTGTGTGTGTGTGTGTGTGTGTGTGTGTCCATCGCAATAACCCTCTGGGTAAAAGTATTAATAAATGGGGAAATCTACAAAAAATAAATTCAGGCTTGACTCTTGTGTGTTTCACTTTCTCTGTGACTGAATGGAGGTTTATTGTTTGAATATTCACTATGATTTCAGGAGCTTGAGCACAAAATCATCTCTGAGTTGAAAAGTTTTAAGAGACTACTGAGTCCAGATTACCCAGAATGCTCTGAAAGAGACCATCATGATGACGAGGGTCATAACAGAGTCAGAGAGGGGCTTCTGAAGATCACACTGTTGATCCTGAGGAAGATGAACCAGACAGACCTCGCTAACACACTACAGACCAGTAAGAGCTCTGATCAGCAGATTATAGCCTGTGTTTTTATTATGAATCTTCTGTCTTCAGTCACTAATGTTCCTGAATCTCACGACACAATCTAATATATAACATATCAAACCTAAAAATACATTTCTAAAATATTGCTCTGCCAATAACAACAATTATTTCCTTTGCTCAGAACTGATGCCTGTGTATCAACAAAAACTCAGATCCAGACTACAGGATAAATATCAGAGAATCAGTGAAGGAATGTCCAATCATGGAGACTCAACACGTCTGAATGAGATCTACACAGAGCTCTACATCACAGAGGGAGGCAGTGGAGAGGTCAATAATGAACATGAGGTGAGACAGATTGAGACAGTGTCCAGGAGACCAGAGACACAGGAGACACCAATCAACTGCAACGACATATTTAAACCCTCACCTGGACGAGACAAACCCATCAGAACTGTGCTGACTAAAGGAGTCGCTGGAATTGGAAAAACAGTCTCTGTGCAGAAGTTCATTCTGGACTGGGCCGAAGGAAAAGCCAATCAGGACGTTCATTTCATATTTCCACTTCCTTTCAGGGAGCTGAACCTGATACAGAAAAATCTCAGTTTTGTGGATCTTCTGAACCACCTTCACACAGAAACCAAAGAATTGAATTCAGCAGATTATGATGAGTACAAAGTCATGTTCATATTTGATGGTCTGGATGAGTGTCGACTACGTCTAGATTTCCAAAACAATCGTAGCTTGTCTGATGTAACAGAATCAGCCTCAGTGGATGTGCTGCTGACCAACCTCATCAAGGGGAACCTACTTCCTTCTGCTCTCCTCTGGATCACCTCTCGACCAGCAGCAGCCAATCAGATCCCTCCTGAGTGTGTCCACCAGCTCACAGAGGTACGAGGATTCAACGACCCTCAGAAGGAGGAATATTTCAGGAAGAGAATAAATGATCAGAGTCTGGCTGATAGGATCGTCACACACATCCGATCATCAAGAAGTCTGTTCATCATGTGTCACATCCCAGTCTTCTGCTGGATTTCAGCCGCTGTTCTGGAGAGGATGATGGGTAAAGCAGAGCGTGCAGAGATCCCCAAGACTCTCACACAGATGTTCACACACTTCCTGATCTTTCAGACCAAACTGAAGACACAGAAGTATGATGGGAAATATGACATCGATCCTGATCAGGCTAGAAATACTATTCTGTCTCTAGGAAAACTGGCTTTTGAACAGCTGGAAAAAGGGAACCTGATCTTCTATGAGGAGGACCTGAAAGAGAGCGGCATTGATGTCAGAGAAGTGTCCGTGTACTCAGGAGTTTGTACCCAGATCTTCAGAGAGGAGTCTGGACTGCAGCTGGGGAAGGTGTACAGCTTTGTTCATCTGAGTATTCAGGAGTTTCTTGCTGCTTTATTCAAGCTGCTGTCCTTTTCTGAACAAAACACAGGACTGAAGAATGAGTTCAGGTCAACAATGACCAGTTTACTGGAGAGAGAAGTGGACAAGGCCTTACAGAGTGAGAACGGACACTGGGACCTTTTCCTCCGGTTCCTTCTAGGTCTCTCACTAGAGTCTAATCAGACTCTCTTACAAGGCCTCCTGAGAAAGACAGTAAGCAGCTCTCAGATCAATCAGGAAACAGCTGAATACATCAAACAGAAGATCAGAGAGAATCCCTCTCCAGAGAAATCCATCAATCTGTTCCACTGTCTGAATGAACTGAATGATCGTTCACTGGAGCAGCAGGTACAAACATACCTGAGAGGAACAGATATCTGTCGTCTCTCTGGAGTCTCTCTGTCTGCTGCTCAGTGGTCGGCTCTGGTGTTTGTGCTGCTGAACTCAGAAGAAGAGCTGGATGAGTTTATACTGTGGAAATATGATCGATCAGAAGAGTGTCTCCTGAGGCTGCTGCCAGTGATCAAAGCATCTAGAAAGGCTGAGTGAGTATTTTACACTGTCTTTGTTTTATTGACTTTATTGTGTACAGCAGGCCTGTGTTTCTCTACACTGTTTCTGTATATTTTGAGGTCTTTATTTGACACTCAGCTAACATCACAGAGCGCTCTACTAATGACCTGAAGTGTTGAATCAAGTGTGTTTGATAAGAGAGATTCATCCAAACTGTGCAAAGATGTGGTGCCTCCAGGAACAGGGCTGTGACTCTCTGATATAAATACAAATGTTTCTTTGAGTGTGTGTGTGTGTGAATGAGTGCGTGAGTGTGTGTGTGTGTGGCCGTGCAGAAGAAATAATGTGCCGCGTAGAAGCAAAAATGAATTGGGAAAGTAATTTGATTGAATTCTAGAAAAAGTGAAAGAGCTGCAATGCTCGGTCAAACCGCTATAGAGCTGCTGCCGCTGTAGAGTCAGAAGCGGTGAATGCGGTTTACAGGTTTCATAGAAAGAGAATGAGTCGCTGTAGAAACCGAATACTTCAATGTTTGCTGAATAAACAGCTCAAATCGAGAGCCAGCGCCACGTCCTCATGTATTAAAGAAGAGTGGCTTGATTAAGTGCTGGAAATAGAGGAGGATGAGCACAGAACGATAACAAAACTCAGAGACATTTACAGTCACACACAGCTGTATTGTGCAAACTGTTCATAGCGATGTTTAGATAACTAGATAATAATTCACATGATCACGTTTTTTGAAAATACCCAGCAAGCGATCGCATCCCCGGATGGTCTACTATTTCAGGCAGATTTCTGAAGTGTGGATCCGTGCACCTCTAACGGCTAATATTGCCCACAATCCATTGCGCTTTAACAAAGGATTTAGTTCAGAACTACAAACACGGATAATAAGTATTAAAAAACTACAGACATGACGGATGTGTGCGACGGACGGTTATATGAGGGGTACCAGCAAGCTATTTTGCGTTTAAAAGATGTCTAATAGCCGTTCAATCACAGCCCTGACGTCTAGACTAAAACAAGACTGAATTTGGGCTGTCAGTGAACATTTAATAGACGTCTAATAATATCCCAAGAATAGACTAGACATCAAATAGACAGCTAAAGAATGCCTTCAGATATACATATAATAGACAACAAAATGGCAATCCATCCAAACAAATTAAATACACAGCTTTTATTAAGAAAAATAAACATTTTTAACAACTAAAAATTAAATATTTTAAATAATTTATGATATTTAAAAGAAAAAGAGCATGTTATCACACTTAACATTAAAATATTCTGGATAAATGACAACATAAAAAAAGATTAACCCTTTTGTTGGTTTACTTATTTTAACAAATAAAACAACCAACAGTGAACTTAAAGGAAGTTATTAATTATTGGTTTTATTTCTTGTTTAAAATGCTTCCCAGCTGCGTTCCTCAAGTTCAGCTCTGTTGCTGCCGGGAAGCTGGTTATACAATACAATACAAGAGCAGAGAGGAACATCAAGTGAAGTATAGGCTGACAAAGTCAGTAGAGATTTAATTTGTACAACCTTATCATTAAAAGATCTCGCAAAATCCTCACAAAGCGAATCAGATACCTCCGGAAAATGATTAATAGTGGGATTAAGAACAGAATCAATCATTGAAAATAAGGCTTTGGGCCTAGTACTGTTACATAAAATTAACTCAGAGAAATATTTACGCTTAGCAGCATTAGCAGCTCGCTGAAATGCCGAGAGGGAGTCCTTGAGGATTTCATAAGAAACTTGTAATCTATCTTTGTTCCACTTACGTTCAGCCTTCTACAGGTCTGTCTGAGTGAACGAGTGTGTCATCTAACCAGGGCTTAGAGACGTGATTATGCTTTTTCTTCTTAAGGGGAGCAACAACATCTAAAATATTAGAACAGGTAGAATTAAAACAGTTTAAATGTTCAACAGCATCTAGATTGCTTAAACATGAGTCCATGTCCTGGTTAGCACGTAATTCAGAATATAAAACTGTAAAATCCTTGCTAGAGCAACCGGAAAAGACACGAGTCAGCCGTGCACGAGGTTGATGCTTATGTGTAGTTCCAGTAGAAGGTACAGAAAGTAAGATTGGCAAATGATCTGACATGCCTGAGTCTAAGATGTTAATGTCCAATACAGGCAAACCACGTGATAAAATTAAATCCAGAGTATGACCCTGAATATGAGTGGGGCCAGACACCCACTGATCAAAATCAAATGAGTCAATGAGACTTCGAAACTCTTTTGAGAGTGGTTTAGAGTCACAGCATACATGGATATTAACATCTCCCAGGATTATGATTTTGTCACGGCTAGTAACAATATCCCCCAGAAACTCAGCAAACTCGTTGAGAACATCTTTGTTTGGCGGGCGATAGATCAAGGCAAACACCACTGAGTAGTTCGGCTGAAACAACAGCACTTCAAAAGTGCAACGAGGGCTAGTTTTTAAACAGCGGCAGAGAGAGTTTTTAAACACTGTTATCACAGCATCTGCCAAATAAGAGAAAACATTAGCATAAGAAAAGCTTTTTGACCATGTTTTACTTTAATTACTCTGTGACACGGAGTCATTCTCCTTTGCTTGGATGTCTACTAAAAACAAAAAGGAGATATATATTGTGTATCACCATTCAGTGTATTAAAAAAAGAGCGAAGCTCTCTGGTGAATGTTGTGTTTTATAAACATACCTCTAATGATCGAGAACAGTGCAGTCTTTTCAAAAGCCTCTTTCTGCAGCAGACCACCTCCTTCATGTTGAATTTGGACACGAGGGAATTTTTTGAAACCCTAAAATATAATACAGATTGAGGGGGTTAAAGGGCATGTTGCAGGTTAGAGACCCCAGTGAGTCGATGTATAGAAAAATAATGTAGGAACTAGATTTTCTTTAAAATACGCTATTAAGGCTTCTGGAGTTGTTTTTGAGAGAGAATTTAACTTCCGCATCTGAAAACTGCCAAAACCGGGTCTTAGAGGAGAATGTGACCCCCACACTTGATGTGCAGTGTCTGACTCTGCTCCCAGGCTTTGAGGCTCGCTGTCTGAACCCATGAGCTACAGATGCCTGTATGCACTTCAGACAGCAGCACAGACCTCTCAGGCCAGAAGACACATGTGTGTTTAGAGATCAATTATTAATCTCAGCTACATATTTGTATGTATAAATACATAGTAAATTAAAGATTTGAATATTTAAACAATTAGAATAATTTTGTTTCTCAATTACAAGTTGCCTATATTTAGGTCACGACTACCAGTAAGTAACACTTTTTGATGCCGTTGGTATAATAATCAATATTGACGGCATACAGACAAGTTGTCCGCTGGGTCTGTGGTGTTCTGTGCAGGTGCATCATCTGCATTTATGGTTAATTCAATTCAGTTTTATTTATACAGCACTAAATCATAAATATTATGTCATAGCACTGTTAATACCTAACTCAAAACACAACATTTCAACTTTTAATATATATACTGTATGTAGATGTACCAAACATATACTACCAAAAGAAAAATATAGCATCTGACACATTTAAAAACATTGAACAGTCTTCAGTCTGGGTATCACACTAATGTGTTGTTAGTGTGTTAAATGGTGAGTGCTGTGCTAGACACACGCCAGCAGCCTGATGTTGTTGGTCCTCTGGAGGGATCTGGAGAGAGCAGCAGGTGTAGTGAAGACAGACAGTGCTGTGTTCTCGTGGAGCCTGTGGTGTCCTGCAGTATTCCTCTCTCAGAGACGCCATGAGGCCTGATGCAGACGCTGGAGAAGCAAACACAAGTTTAGATCACATTCACTGCTGACCAGGCTTCTCCACTCGGCCTCCATCACATGGAATAATAAATTCACCCCTACCGCTTTTATTACAATATGTTTTCTGTTTAGGTTTTAATACTCTGTTATCTATTAAATTTAGCAATTAATCCTCTGAACACATGCTGAACCGTGGGCCTAGTCACGGATCACAACTACGATCTACTCCCTTCACTAATGTCATGGTTCCTAAACATGATAACAAACAATACAGATAAATAATGAACACGTGTAAAAATGAAAACACAGATACAAGACCAAGCAGGAATGTTCTTTATGGTTTGTTGTTCGCCCGCTGCGCTCCGGCTGGTAAACTTAGTGCTCATCTCCTCCTAGAGCTTTCAAGCTAGAACCACCAAACTCAGCCCAGCTCTTCAGACCGGTCTGACTCGAGCTGCTATATCTCTTCAGACTGATCGGACTTACAGTTTTCATAAAAATGAAGATTAAAAATCATAAAAATCCCATAGACTTACATTGACGGAATGTTCAGATGAGCCAAGACTATTCAAACTCCAACTGTCAAAATTCAAATGTAAACAAATCATGCTAATCATGCTAGAAACTTGCTAACGACATGCTAGTAACTTGCAAATATTGCTAGCATCATGCTAGTAGCATTGCTAATCATGCTAGTAACATGCTAGTCACATGTTAATAATGCTAGAAACATGCTAGTGACATGCTAGTCACATGCTAATCACGCTAGAAACATGTTAGCAACATGCTAGTCAGATGTTAATCATGCTAACAACATGCTAGTAATATGCTAATCATGCTATAAACATGCTAGCAACATGCTAGTAACATGATAATAATGCTAGAAACATGCTAGCAACATGCTAGTCACTTGCTAATCATGCTGGCAACATGCTAGTAACAGGTTAATTGTGCTAAAAACATGTCAATCATGCTAGAAACATGTTATCAACATCTATCTAAATGTTCAAACTTCAGGCTTTTACAACTGCTTTAAACTTTCAGGCTAGGATTTCTCAAGCCAACCTTAAGTTTCTCTTGACAAACTTTTTTATCTAGTTGTAATTGCATTTTTATTTATAAAATGAAAGACAGTTGAATAATATCAATAATATATTATAATGTGTATGAATGTTACATTTAACAGCTTGTGGGATGCATGTCATCATATTATCAAATGCAAGTAAACTTTTAAAACATTAAAATGATTTTTGGCATAATAAATAATGCTATATTTAATAATGCTGTAAAATAATTAAAATATAAAATTATGCTAATTTAAATGTTTCAAAAGTTCACTTGCATTTGATAAGAAGCTGCTTGGGTGAAAAGGACATGTAAACAATGTTAAGGCTATTTTAGTTTGTTTTTAATGGAGTCTCTTGCTCATCAAGGTTGTGTTTATTTAAAAAATACATTATTGTGAAATATTATTGCAATATCTAATATTGGTTTCCTATTTTAATACCTATATTTTATAATATAATTTATTGCTGTGATCAAAAGCTGAATTTTCAGCATCATTACTCCATTCTTCAGTGTCACATGATCCTTCAGAAATCACTCTAATAAGCTGATTTATTATCAGTGTTGTTTTTTATATGCAATATTATATAATACATATATATATAATATGTTGATTTACAGTGAAACTGTTGTGCTGCTTAATAACCTGTTACTTTTTTCTTTGATTAATAAAAAGTTAAAAAGAACAGCATTTATTCAAAATAGAATTTTTTTCTAACAATATAAGTCTTTACTTATTTTAAATTGCAATAATATTTCACAATATATAGAGAGTATTATTGTGAAATAATAGTCAGTATTTTTTTTTTATCAAATAGATACAGCCTTGATGAGCAGAAGAAACTTCTTTAAAAGACTTCACTGATCCCAAACTTTTAAACGGCAGTGTATTATACTGTAAAACATGTTTTATCATCAAGGGTCAAATCAAATATAAATAGCACATTAGTTAAAAGTTACACACTTTTTTGTGTGTGCGCTGTACGAGGTATGAAGAATGCTTTTGCTCAGGTGCCCGAAATATCCGCCCAATAGAGAGAAGTTTTGCTCAGCAAGAAAAGAAATGAGAGGAAACATTGTTTATGAGGACATTTCCCCATTTTTCAAAACGCTTATAAATCACACAGAATGAGGTTTTTTTTTTTGAGAAAGTAAAAATGCACAGTTTCCTGTAAGGGGTAGGTTTAGGTGTAAGACGATAGAAAATACAGTTTGTACAGTATAAAAACCATTACGCCTGATGTCCACACAATTCAGTCAATTGTGTGTGTGAGAGAGTGTGTGTGTGTGTGTGTGAGAGAGTCTGTGTGTGTGTGTGTGTGTGTGTGTGTGTGTGTGAATAATCTCATAGTATTCAGGCGTCAGACGTAAGATTTGACTCGTTAGATTTTGACGTAGCAAAGAAAGGATTTTTGGTAACACTTTCTATGAAGCCCGTCTTTATAATACATTATAAAGATATTCTTAAGGCATTATAATGAATGCGTAATGCATTATAAATAACTTTATAATATGCTGTATCATCTCATGAATATTCATAAGAACAGTTTTAATGTATTATAATATGTTATTTTACTTAAAGTAAATGTATTTATCTGTCTATTTTATTAATCTGTCTCCCTACGACTGTGATCATAAGACTTCAGTAGATATCAACACATGAACATAGATAATAGATGATAACATTTGACGAAAATGAACAGAATATATTTGGAGAAAAGCTGCATGTTAGTCGCTGAATAGAGCTTCATGGTTTGCTTTTGATTTTTAGGTGATATTTCTTGGTAAGTGAATTATAAACAGTGAAAAAACACTCATTGGTAGTTATTTATGCAGTTTATTTTATTATCAAAGCCTGTGTGATAACATAACCTGAGGCTAAAAGCTGTGATATTAATGTTGTCCACTAGAGAGAGCCACAGGATACAGAATAGGACTATTTGAAGCTTAGTTATAAAAATCAATTTCCATACTTTTGAACAGAAATAAATGCATAGAACACTTTCATTTAACTCTGATGTACTGACCGTATAGTTTAATATAATCAGTGTACATTGAAATCTGTGAATCTTGTCCCAAAAATTTTCCAAATGTTTTTGTTTTCTAATAAGCTGTCTTACAGTTTTTCTTGAATACTAACAGAATTCATGAAACAATTCACCATTTTCTATAAACACAATCTCTATAAACACATTTGGATTATACTGCCATTCTCTCAGCAATATATGCTGCTTACAAGAGAGCCGTGAACTGGTTGTTCCTGGTTGTTGTTTTACAAGTTATTATACTTCTTATAAATAATATTGTCAGTTCATTAATTAGCTAATATATTGTAGTGTAAATTTACTCGTCATATTTTAGTCAATTATGACTGTAGTGGTAAAAACAAGCTTCAACTTTCCAGTTTTGTCCCTTGTTTCTTGGCTGTGTGGGAGGTGTTGATGCAATAATCCGACGCGTGCAAAGTAGCATGAATAGATCCAGAAAGACTTGTTGAAACAATAACTGAAGTTTATTAAACCAAAATTAGCTTGAATTGCAACATAAAACAAACAAATATCTTAAAGGCTAATTGCAGGCTTGTTGCACCGTGCCATCTTAGCTGCGTGCGCACGGTCGAAAGACTGTATGCTCTCGCACCAGCACCCCTCTCCTGTCAGGGGGGCATATCCTTTTAAACATCTTCCCTTCACACCCACAGAGGACACACTCAGAGAAATAAACAACATTAACAATAAAGCAGCAAACTAGTATTTAAATGAACATATAGAAAAATTAAATTAGATAGTAAGCATGGCTCCTACAATAACTATTTAAAGAAGATTATGAAATATTCATAAGTTCAGTTATCACAACCCGTGTGTGTGTGTGTGTGTGTGTGTGTGAGTGTGTGTGTGAGTGTGTGAGTGAGAGAGTGTGTGTGTGTGTGTGTGTGTGTGTGTGTGTGAGAGAGTGTGTGTGTGTGTGTGTGTGTGTGTGTGAGAGAGTGTGTGTGTGTGTGTGTGTGTGTGTGTGTGTGTGTGAGTGAGTGAGAGAGAGAAAGTGACAGTTGAGATTCAAATTCATGAACATTCCGCCATTTTAAGTCTATGGGATTTTTTTGCCTGCTTTTTCGTCCGCTGTGCGAACATCGTAGGTCCGATCGCTTAGAAAAGATACAGCACTCTTCTCCTCAATGAGCCGGTTGATTTGACACCTCATTCGTGGGTCTGTGATAAACGGTGAATGAACTTAACTCATCTTTATTTTTTCTGTGTTTTCTCTGCAGTCTTTCCAGCTGTGATATTACAGAGAAAGGCTTTGCTGCTCTGAGTTCAGCTCTGAGATCAAACCCCTCACACCTGACTGAACTGAATCTGAGTGATAATAAACCAGGAGACTCAGGAGTGAAGCTGCTTTCTGCTCTACTGGAGGATCCACACTGTAAACTGCAGAAACTACGGTGAGTGTTATTATATTACTGAACACAAGAACTGTGTGAAAATACTGCCAAACAAAAGCATTTCATGTTAAAGGGATAGTTCACCCAAAAAAGAAAACTCTGTCGTCACTTTACTCATCTTCAAGTCATTTCAAAACAGTGTGACTTTCTTCTGTGGAACATAAGAGAAGATATTTTGAGAAATGTTTTTTGTCCACACAATGGAAAGCAATGATACCCAGACTACTGTGTTTCACAGAAGAAAGAAGGTCACACAGGTTAGGAGCGACATGCAGGGAAGTACATAAGTGGTGTGCAGCGAAGCTAGTATTTGTATCTGTAACATTCACAAAATTATTCGTGTCTGTATCTGTATTCGGATAAAACCGGAAGTAGGCGGAGCTTGAACCGGAACGTCGTACAGTTATACTTGATAAGACCATTATGTCTATGGTTTTACGCACTGAATTAATAAAGCATTAAAAAAATGTCTAAGGTTTTACAGCCTTTCTTTTTTTTCGTAGTTATCACTGAACAAATATGCCATGTTTGACTAAAATATATTCTTTAATGATTATAATGTTTATTTAAATATCTTCTTACAGTCGGAGCCGATACCCTTGTATAGGCAGTGCTTCGAGATGCAGTGCGGTTATGCTTCAGGGAACGCGAGTTCGAGTCCCATTTTGGGGACCTTTCGTGATCCGATAAATAAATATTTAGGTATCTTCCAATTAAAACAGTAAGGGTTCCTATGCAGTGGTAACACTTTACAGTAAGGTTCATTAGTTAACAACATTAGTAAACATGAACTAAGAATGAACAATACTTCTACAGCATTTATTAATCTTAGTTAATGTTAATTTCAGCATTTACTAATGCATTATTAAAATCACAAGTTGCATTTGTTAACATTAGTTAATGCACTGTGAACTAACATGAATAAACAATGAACAACTGTATTTTCATTAACTAACATTAACAAAGATTAATAAATAGTGTAATAAATGCATTGTTCATGTTAGTTAATACATTAACTAATGTTAACAAATGACACCTTATTGTAAAGTGTTACCTATGCAGTTTAGAAATATGGAAATTGATTAAGGTAATTTCCAGGAAATGCATGGAAAAAGGCAAGAGCAACACTGAGAGCAATACTTCACACACTTGTTACTGCGTTGTAGTTTTAGAGGTTTGTGTAAAACAACATGATTTCCTTCGGCTCACCGGTTCCTGCGCAGTTTAAACAAGTATTTCACTCAAGTAACTTGCAGGTCTGGAAAAGTATGGAAAAAAAGAGCACAGTAGCTATAGCCTGACTGAATATAACTATGAATTATAGTGTATAATATGACATATATAACATAGAATATGAATATAACATGACTGAATTAATTCAAGGCACACTTTATCATTACGCGTAACTCTTTAAGCAGTCTTTTTTTTAAATAATGTTTTTACTAAATAATGTGCGTGTGCCACGCAAACCATCAAAAGATAAAGAAGCGAACATGTAGGCCTAGTAGAAAATGTATCTGTATCTAAGCTGATTATTAGCCTACTCTTGACAGAGAGCTGGTTTGGTTTTTGAGAGACGTGCAACGCAGCTGTTTGATTGATGATCGCGCTGTGCTTAGTCCATTCATTCGTGTATCATATCGTAGCCTATAAGGTTTAAATCACTGCCTTTTAAATATACACAAATAACAGAACGTGTATGATGTATTATTTTAGTTGATATTACTCTTGCCAAGCTCTGATTTCTGAGAGATGCCGGAGAGTCAACAGCAAGCGGTGTTTGATTTGTGCTCTTTTCATTCATAAAGTTTAAATTCATTCACTTCACACACTCATTATTGCGTAACTTTAGAGGTTTGTGTAAAATATCGTGCTGATCCCCTGCTCACCTGTTATCTAGCAAACACCAGACTGTGCTGCAGCCTCAGACGAATATTCAGGCAGAATTATTCATTATCCGTTATTCGTTTTAAAAGCCATTATCTGTGCCTTTCTGTATAAGGTATTCGGCTTCGGGCACACTCCTAAAGTACATTAAATTAAAATAAAAATTAAACCTAAAGATCAATAATTACAAAAATGACAGATTAACAGGACTTTCTCCAATCCATGATCTACATGTACTCCGTGGCACCAAGTCTTGTACAATTTAATCAGTCTGAAGAGTATTTAACTGTCCCAACACAGGCATAATCTCTCCTGTGTATGTTTTCAGCGTGACTCTAGTGACTCTGTTGAGAACGCAGCTCAGATATAATACTCACAGCTGCGCCGGTATCAATTTCCATCATAATTTCCTTTACAATATTTAAAAGGAATTAACCAAGCTCTTCTCAGTCAATATTCTCAATTTTAGAGTTCAGAAAAAATTCCCCTCTAGGAGACATTGTAAGAGTCATAATATCTGTTGTAATTCTGCTTTTTGACCACTGGGTGGAGTGTGGGCCTTAATGAGTATATAGGTAGGCAAAGAGTAAGAAAGTCAGGTGTGTAATTAGAGGGAAGCACAACATGTTTTGACCGTGTCTGGAGGTGAATATGGAAAGGCATCGGATGGGATTTTACGTGCACTGTGCAGAGGAGCTGTGAGCTGAAGTGACCTGTACGAGCTGTGTGATGAATAAATCTGGTAAAGCAGTATTTGGAGGATGACTTTTCTTGTTTGGATCTCACGCGTCAGAAACCACCCTACAACACCTCAAGTGACAAAATGGCTATTTATGTCACTATATTTGTCAAAAAATGCTTCTTTGTGGATTATCACGCATTACATTGGAACCTTTTGAAATTTTAATGGACTAATCACTGGACTTCGCTATGGATTTGAGTCTAATTGGACGTTGCAGTGAATCGAGGAGCAGCTGCGACGAATCGAATGAATGAAGTCAATAAGTTATGTGTAGCGCTACTTGAGGAATGATTTTGTGTGCACACATTTAATAGCGTTATTCCAATGCATTGGTTGCGTGAGTTTTCACGTTGCCAAAGGTGAATGAATTCTACAGTCTATATATGAGTGTTGGGAATTATGGCGATGTTGTGGCTGCTGGTGAACAAATAGAGACTATTGAGCCATGTGAGAAAGTGGAAACGGAGCCTGTGAGGGAAAAGAGGCCTACTAAGCTCACTCCTAAAGCATTATTGGAAAAGTTGGAAACTCTGCAAAAGACAAGAAAGAGTAAACTAAACAAGGCAAAGAACTTAATGGCTATCATAAAAGATTTTATGTCCAACCGAGAATATGAAAAGGAGGTGCAGTGCTCTTTTGAGAAATTCATCAAATTGAGCGATGAAGCAAGAGAAATGCACAATTCTGTGGTGGCTCTTTTGACCAGCGAAGAAAAAGAAAAACAACAAACATGGTTCAGTGGAAAGATGTTGATTTGCAATGGGTTTATTACGGAGCCCTTTAGTGAAAAAGAAGTTACTCTCAACCCTCGTGCGGAGGAATATATGCCAAAGAAAACTTCCCAGCAAGGAGGTTTAAGGAATGTGATTCGGCAAACTCACAGCGCACCACAAATTGACCATAATTCTGCGTCACCAGTTCAAACATCAAATGTAATGCAGAACATTGATGGAACATCAACTTCAAATATTTGCAGTGTCATGCAGAAACAAAATGAGATTACTGCTCTCCTTGTAGAACAACAACAATCCAGCACACTGCCTCAAAGAGATATTCCTGTGTTTGATGGTAATCCTCTGCAATACAGAGCTTTCATCAGAGCGTTTGAGCATGGAATAGAAGACCAAACCAAACATAATCGAGATTGCTTATACTTTCTGGAACAATACACTCGAGGTCAGCCCAGGGAACTTGTGCGCAGTTGTCACCATATGGATGCACAAAGAGGGTATTTGCAAGCCAAAGCATTGTTAAAAGAACATTTCGGCAATGAGTTCAGAATAGCTGCTGCATATGTAGAGAAGGTTCTTGGATGGCCTTCAGTAAAGTCAGAGGATGTAAATTCATTGCAGAGTTATGCTCTCTTTTTGCGTGGATGCTGTAATGTAATGGAAGAAATTGATTATATGGAGGAGCTGGAGATGCCAAGCAATTTGAAAACCATCATCATAAAGTTGCCTTATAAATTAAGGGAAAAGTGGAGAACTGTTGCATCGTGACATTTATTGAACGTCAAGTCAAAATGTGTTACAGGAATAGCTTTAATAACTGAATTAAATTCCCTAAACTGTGCGAGAAAACTGTAAGTCGACATGAATTGTTCGTAAGTTAAAAGATTCCCAGAATTGTCAAACATTTTTATAAGATGATTAATGTCTCTGTTGAAACAATTTGTTAAAAAAAAAGATTTATTTGAAGCAGTTATATTTCCAAGAGGTGTGAGGAGAGAAATTGTGACAGTAACAGATTTTTCAAGCGAGAAGGGCTTGCTGATGAAATTTGGATAATTTGAGGGGGATTTTAGAAATATTATAATCACATTTTAACAGAAATTTCAAGCCACCAATTTGATTAAAGAGACTACACTGTAAAAACTAAAGGTTCCTGGAGGCACCTTTTGGGGTTCTTCACTTTGCCGCGCCGGCGGGACCCTCTGTAGAGCCTCTAGGCACCGTTTTAAAAGAGGTGGTTCTCTGAGGATCTTTAATGCTTCCTGGAGGAACCCTTTTATTAAGAATGGTCAGGAACCACCTTCGAGGCACCATTTCCTAATTTCAGTACTTTAATATTTGCACCCCCCACCCCTCCCACTAGTTTATTGTTCTTGCTATTGACATTTTTAATAATTTTAATAAACAAACTGAAAAACTAAAACAAATACATATCAAACATTGTTTATTGATAAACAACAGCAATATCCGTATTTCAAATAATCTCCTTAAATAGTCAATACTGCACATCACAATCCCATTCATGGAAACACAATAGTGTTAATATTGTTATGAACAAAACATAAAACATTTACACCTTGACAAAACTGTAAAGAAATAAATGTGACTCAAATATCTCAGAACTTTAAAACACATTTCATGTACCTCAAAAATAGTACAATTTAAGTTAATAAGTTAAATTACAATATTTAATTAAAATGTTATGTACAGTGCAATCAATAGTAACAATTTGTTTCCTGTTCTAAATGGAGGTCACTGATTGGGAGCATTCACACAGGACATTTTAAGAAATTGATAAGCCTCAAGATAGCTGTATGTAGCTTAATAAACCTTCACATTTCCGGGTTTCTCAGCAGCGGAAGTCGTCATAGTTGGGTAAACTTCGAGAGCAGTGAATGGGAGAGTACTACAAATATATTTTTTGCATTCCCATTTGCTCATATAGCAAAAGAAAAACTCTGCGATAGCATTTTCACGACTTTCAATCAAAGGAAAAAAATTGTCAGAGACTGATAACAGCAGTCAGAAGAGAGAAGGATGTCAAATTTACCGTCCCTCCCACAGACACTGCGTTAGAAACACCCTTGCGTTTGCGTTAACTAGTGTTTTTTTGTAATTTGATACAAATGTGATATAATACAAAGTATAGTGTTATAAATGTACATAATTTTTTAAAAATCAAAATATATATATAATTTTTTATTTTTTAAATCGAGGATTTACGATGATGACCGCTGAAATGCATCATCGTCTTGTGAAAAGGGTCCATGATCTCCTCCAACAGACACTGTAGAAAAATAGTGCACTTTAGTGTACTTTTAATTGCTTTTCTGTATAATGTTGAATAGGCACTCATAGTAAGGTAAACTCATGTCGGCAGGTTCGTCAGCAAGTAGCTCCTCACCATCAGGAGAATCTGCTGCTCACCAAATGGGTCTCCTGTTATTACCACAGTTGCTGTGAGATTCTGTGTAGGCCGTTCATTGAAAAAAAGAGGGAATTACATCAAATTAAATAACAAAATATGTACATTTATTGATGATACATTTATCATGTATTCATTTAAAAATGAGGAACACCACAAGCAATTACACACAGACTCATGGGGACTCGTGTCACGGTGGAGACCTAAATGGAGGGTAAACAAGCGAATAAATCACACAGAATTAAGTTTTTAGAAAATCTAAACATGCAGAAAGTTTCCTGTAAGGGGTAGGTTTAGGTGTAGGGTTGGTGTAGGGCAATATAATATACGGTCTGTACAGTAGAAAAAAGCATTACGCCTATGTGTGTGTGTGTGTGTGTGTGTGTGTGTGTGTGTGTGTGTGTGTGTGTGTGTGTTCGCATGCATTTTTGTATAACACATTATAAGGTTTTTTATAATGCATTATGCATTCATTATAATGCCTTAAGAATATCCTTATAATGTATAATAAATACGGGCTTCATAGAAAGTGTTACTGGATTTTTTTTAACTTTGCGTCTGGAAAGTACGTGTGGATTAACATCTGGATAAGGAACGTGTGAATAACGTACGTGTGAATAAATACACTGATAATCATTTGTCTTTCTCCTATTTTGCTCCAAGCAAGGCTTTAAGGTGGTAATGATCATGATAACAGCAGCTGAATTACACATCTGTCTCCTACGACTGCGATCATAAGACTTCAGTAGATATCAACACATGAACATAGATAATAGATGATAACATTTGACGAAAATGTGTCAAACTGCGGTAGACCAGAAACAAAACATTGTCAAATAGGCCTATGTATAAACATTTATTAACTATTTATCAATAAATTAGACATCTGCTAATCATACAATTATCTACTTTTCAGAAGTTAGGTCTACTGTGCCGTGATGCATTAATTATTACCAGTAAGTTCACATGTGCTCTGATTAACATTTATTATATTCTAATATTTTATTTATATGGTTACTGTGAATATATTTGGAGAAAAGCTGCATGTTAGTCGCTGAATAGGGCTTCATGGTTTGCTTTTGATTTTTAGGTGATATTTCTTGGTAAGTGAATTATAAACAGTGAAAAACACTCATAGGTAGTTATTTATGCAGTTTATTTTATTATCAAAGCCTGTGTGATAACATAACCTGAGGCTAAAAGCTGTGATATTAATGTTGTCCACTAGAGAGAGCCACAGGATACAGAATAGGACTATTTGAAGCTTATTTATAAAAATCAATTTCCATACTTTTGAACAGAAATAAATGCATAGAACACTTTAATTTAACTATGATGTACTGACCGTATAGTTTTATATAATCAGTGTACATTGAAATCTGTGAATCTTGTCCCAAAATATTTTCCAAATGTTTTTGTTTTCTAATAAGCTGTCTTACAGTTTTTCTCGAATACTAACAGAATTCATGAAACAATTCACCATTTTCTATAAACACAATCTCTATAAACACATTTGGATTATACTGCCATTCTCTCAGCAATATATGCTGCTTACAAGAGAGCCGTGAACTGGTTGTTCCTGGTTGTTGTTTTACAAGTTATTATACTTCTTATAAATAATATTGTCAGTTTATTAATTAGCTAATATATTGCAGTGTAAATTTATTAAAAAATTTATTAAACCAAAATTAGCTTGAATTGCAACATAAAACAAACAAATATGTTAAAGGCCAAATTTTCCAAAATCACAGCAAAAGTTACTGCAGACGTCACGTGTGTGTGTGTGTGTGTGTGTGTTTGTGCACGTTTTTGTGACAAATGAGGACATGAATGTGTATAATGACAAGGGTATGACAGATATTACAAGGAGAAGGTGACTTTTCAGGACATTACTCCATGTCCCCACTTTTCAAAACACTTAGGGGCCATTCACATATCGCGCCTAAAAACGCGTGGAAAACGCTAGGCGCGCCGCTTTCTCCTTTTTTCCAAAGCGCTCTGGCGGTTGCACTCCGGAGGCGTCTGTCGTTGCTAAGCAACCATCAGCTGCACTCTCCGTTACAACAAGGAAATTTCAGCAATGGATTTCCACCACCGAAAAACCCTTGCTGTAACTCTGTTACAAGATTTATTCTGAAGAAAAGTAAAAAACGCCGCATTGTTTGGGTGTAGCTGCTCCTCCATTTTTCTGTTGAGGTTTCAAATTAACGGCAAAGGTGAGGAAGCTGATTGGTTGGTTCTTGTCACATGACCCGCGGTGCGCTTGCGGCATTCTGAAAAGTTGAGTGTTTTATCTCGATGCGGCGCGGACGCGCCTGGAAAAAATGAGCGCGTCGCACCGCGTGCGCGTCGCGACCGCGTCGCTTCCATTATGAGCGCGCATACCGCGCGTCTACATTTGAAATAACGAACTTGAGCGCGCAAAAGACGCGATATGTGAACGGCCCCTTATAAATCACACAGAATGGAGTGTATTGAAAATCTGAAATAGCACAAAGTCTCCTGTAAGGAGTATGTTTAGGTGTAGGTTGGTGTAGGACAATAGCACATACAGTAAGTACAGTATAAAAACCATTACGCCTATGGAGAGTCCCCGTTACCCACAAATACGTGTGTCTGTGTGTGTGTGTGTGTGTGTGAGAGAGAGAGTGTGTGTGTGTGTGTGTGTGTGAGAGAGAGAGAGAGAGAGAGTGAGAGTGAGTGAGTGAGTGAGTGAGTGTGTGTGTGTGTGTGAGAAAGTGACAGTTGAGATTCAAATTCATGAACATTCCGCCATTTTAAGTCAATGGGATTTTTCTGCTTTTTCAGCTATTTATCGCAGTAGCTAACAGTACAGATGCTTTTTTACCCCAAATACCATCCTTTTTATATTCTTCAGTCATTAAAAAACACGAGTCCACCTTTAGCCCCATTGTAAACCACACGCGAGTCCCAAGCCGCTCTTTGTCTAATTGTTTATGAGCTGCTGGCCAGGAGTCACTTTAGACGCAGCAGAACAACACGATGAACAAAAAATTACACACATATTTTTATGTTAAGAAATGTATTAAATTACTAAAGTTACGTGTTACCTTTGTGATTGATTCAATTCATAACTCTACTAATCATCCGTCCCTCTGTTACTGAGCAGACAGATCTTTATTAATCACTTCCCAAGTCTAGAGAACTAAATCATAAGACAGACTAGTGTTAGCATAAATCTGCTGCATCTTCCTCTTGTTACGGTTTGCAGCAGGAGTTGCAACTGAATTAAATAAAGAAATGTCAGGATGAATACAATATGATTGAGATTTGTGTGAGTATTCATTAGAGATGCACACAGTATTTGACTGATAAACCATTAAATATAATATCCATCACTTTATAAAGGAAAACACACTTTTCAAATCGGACATATTTTTATTGTAGAGATGGAGATGAATAGTGTGACATTATTTCAATAAAAACCTCTCTAGCCTTCTTTGGCGTATCCCTTAGACCTGATCTGACAGCCCGAGACAGTAAAGTTGTTGCTTTTACTACAATCTTGCCAGACGAGCTATCCTTCTTAAGTGGAAACACACTTCGCCCCCGACACATGACAGCCCAGCTAACACAGTTACGCCGTGACAGCGTAACCGGACCGGACCATATTGGTCGCAGCGACGTACCAAGTATGTCCTAACGACCAAAATACCACGTTCACTTATTTTTAATATGTACACCTCACCTTTAGTCCGGGTCCTGAGGATGTGCTCCAAACATTACCTTGAAATGAATGAATGAATGAATGAATGAAGCATTTATATAGCGCTTTTATTGTGTATTGCTATACACCCAAAGCACTTTACAATTGGGCCAGGACACCGGGGTTACACCCCTACTCTTTACGATGAGTGTCATGGGATTTTTAATGACCACAGAGAGTCAGGACCTCAGTTTAACGTCTCATCCGAAAGACGGTGCTCTTTTGACAGTATAGTGTCCCCGTCACAAATACTTATTGAAACAACTCCCCATAATTTGGGTGCAAAAAAATAAAGACATGATAAAAAGATATGAAACAATTCAGTAGATACTTCATTATTACATTTTTGCTAAACTCTGTCAGCACACCAGTCTCTGCTCCTCACCCTCATCCAGCGCAGACAAACCCAGCTCTATGCATCCTTGCTATTAATGTCTTCCCAAAGAAAAAAACTAATCTTAGTGACTCCAACCTTTTGAACCGTCGTGTAGACCAGTGTTTCCCAACCAGCGTGCCGTGCCATGGAAGATCATCAAAAACTTCCTTCTCTATTATATTTCCTTGTTATTATTTTAAATCAGTGCAGTTGGTCATCGTTATCATTAACAACAAGAGAAACTGAGTGTCCATATAGCTACAATAAACTTTATAACCTGCAAACTGATGAAAACGTGATGCTATTAATTTACTGTCTCAGATGCGGCCGTTCTAATGATGGAGAAAACACAGATCTGTCAATCGCTCGTCAAAAACCTTGTTAACTCCATTTGAGTATGATTGACAGAAATTAAGTGCAAGTGTCTGATCATATATGAAGCCAAAATACCAACTCTAATGACACAATGTTTAATTATTGAAAAAAAAAAAACAATTCTCCACTTTTCTGTTTTTATTTATTTTTATTATTTTTTTTTTATAATACTTGGTGGTGTGCCGTGGGATTTTTTACAGGTCAAAACTGTGCAGCGGCAGAAATAAGGTTGGGAAACACTGGTGTAGACAAAAATATTGGGCAGCACAACTGTTTTCAATATTGAAAATAATCATAAATGTTTCTTGGGCAGCAAATCAGCATATTAGAGTGATTTCTGAAGGATCATGTGACACTGAAGACTGGAGTAATGATGCTGGAAATCCAGCTTTGATCACAGGAATAAATTATATTTTAAATATATTTCAATCTTTTGACCAGCTGTGTACATCGCTACATTTAAATGAAAACACAACTTGTAATAAACAATACACACATTCTCAAAGAACTCACATTGTGATGATGACTTCCTTCCCTCGCTGCGGTCTTCTTCAGTCGTTCCCAGACTTCCTTATTTTTCATCTTTCCCTTGAATCTACACAAAAATAAACAAATAAAAATAATTAAATAATTTTATAGACAATTTGGATAAGTCACCCGAGACTTCTTTTGATGGTGGCCACAAACTGAATCTTCCTTTTGAAATCTTAAGTGGTTCTCCAGCTTCTCAAGGAAAGGCAGATTCTGGGGCCGTTTTCACAGAGAATTGTATCTTACTTCTAGGTGTCCCAGCTAGAGGAGATTTAGCTTAAAACCTATTAACAAACTCTTAAGGGTCTACAGTAACTAAAAAGAGGGTTGAGTCATTGCATTGACTTTTTTCTTTGTTAAATTTCCACACTGAGCATGCATTGGAGCTCTTAATATTGAACTCTCAAAGTGCACCAGATAGACGAATTTAACTTTAAAATGTACATCATTTCTTAAACGAGACCACGCCCCCAGATCCCCCGGACAGAACAAGCGAAGTCATGTGGTTGTGTATGGTTTAGGAATAGGGGAGAGTCTTTACATTGGTCAAATTTAGGCCAACTCCAATATTGTTTAAACATTTAAAAATGACTAGCAGCTCGGGAGGTGCTCATAAAGGCAGTGGTTTACATCTGTGTTCCTGGGGACCCATAGCACTGCACACTTTGTATGTCTCTCTTGTTAAACACACTTGATTCAGATAATCAGCTCCTTAGAAAAGAGCTCCATGAACTAAACTAATGTGTCAGTAAAGAGAGATGTATAAAATGCGCAGTGTTGCGTGTCCCTGGGTCCAGAATTGAAAACCACTATCATAAGGTACTCTGCTCAGCTCGTAATTTTTCTCATAACAAGACCATATGAACATCAACGATTTCAACAAAATTTCTCCTGACGGGAAAAACTAAATCTCTCACCGGCTCTGGAATTAGACTATTAATTGATATCTATCTAGCTATGAGCAACTGAATTGTGAAATCCAACTAGAGATGCATCTATCCGATACTCAGGATCGGTATCGGCTCCGATACTGGCATTTTCATCCGGATTGGGTATCGTTCAGAGGAGACCGATCCAAAGCGTTCTCATGTGGTTGTCCTTCAGACAAGTAAATTTGTCATTTACTTGTCCGAGTATAAAAGTTACTTGCCCGGAGAGAAAAAATAAATAAAATTAATTGAGTTATAAATATAATTATTTATTGTAGTTATACAAAACACATTTAGTTTATTTAGTTAGATTTTTCTTTTTAAATAAAATAACAATAAAAAATAATAAAGTGTGATAATACTATTATTTTAAAATAAAAAGGGAGTATTAATTAAGTATTAATTACAAATACAATTATTTTATATTAAACTTTAAAATAAAATGCTAATATTTACTTCTTTTTTATATATGAATTTTCAAACTTAAATTTTACATTTTTTAATTAGAGATCAATTCAATCAGCCAATTAGTATAATAAGACATTTGGGCTGTTACCAAACAAATGAAATCAGTCTCAACAAAATTCATCTTTGCAATGTAGAGGAAACACAGAAACTGCATCTGAAGTGGAATAGATATATTTACCCACTGTTTAATGCAGCTCTGAGGGACATGGAATGATTTAATCTGCAGTTACAAATGAATAAATAATGTTTTGATTCATAAAACTTTGAATACTGATATTTAAAATTGTTTTAAAAATAAAAAATACTGTAAATGTGAAACTAAAACCGCCAGTAGGTGGCATCAAGTCACTGTTAATAAGTGAATCATTGCGACTGAACCGAATCATTTAAACAGTTGATTCATTCAGGAACGAAACACCGTCATGTTGCTCAGAGACGCAAAACAGTGCTGTGGCTGTGTTTGGAGTGATCTTTGTTGGTGAAACAAAGCAAAAACAGGAAATATGGTGTCTAAAACGTAAGTCTCTTAATGTTAACTTCTTGTTCATTGAACTGTTATTAAATCACATTTGTAATCATGATGGTTTTTGGAGCAAAAAAAAAAAAAAAACGATGCTCGATCTTCGTGTGTTATTGTTTAACTATATGAAATTATAAATATATACATTTTCCTCCCCCATATCTTGAGTTTTCTGATCATTCTTCATGCATTAATACTGAATCATGCAGTGAAAGAACGCACTCGCTCGTGCGCTAGTCTTTACGTAATGTATGCTGCACTCTGTAGGTGTGTTTTGTTTGATTCTTGCCATATACTTGTTAAAACAACAATTACGAAATTATCGCAAACGATATATATCGCACACCCCTATAAAAAAGGGGAAAACAAACTGTTCGAATTAATGTACGGAGGCCTTGTTAGACGCTTGATCTTTACTTTTTGTTATGATTTTGATTGATTTTTGCTTGGTGCAATGCTGAAAAGTTGCTGTGTAACCCGATCTGAAGATTAATATACTGCTGAATAAACTGACGGAGGAAGCACATCTGAGCGGGTAAAACACAACATCAGACTCCGACAGCAGTTATTATAGATATACAACGTATGAAACATATCAAGCTTAATATTCATATTTATATGCACTCCAGATAGACTAGACTTACCCTTCAATGACCTGTCATTAGTCCAGTTCTGATGGGCTTTACAGCAACCCTCCTTCACATCAAATAAATGTCACTCCCTGATGTTTTGTGATGTTAATGTCATATTAAAACATTTATTTCATATTATTGTATACAATCCTTTACGAAAATTAACAATGGTATTACTATAGTAAATGTAGGCTATAGTAGGCTAACCGTGTTTTTTGAGCGTTTTTATTACCAGTTGTAGCCTATAACCACAGTTTTACTACAAATACCATGGTTAGTGTAGCAAAACATGTTTAATTTGTTTGTACCATGATTTACCTATAATAACCATGTTTTTTTGGTTGTAACCAAAAAGATGGTTATATCTTTTTATTTTACGGCGTGTATTTGTGAGAATGATGAGGCTACGTTTAGCACACACCACATAATGCTGTGCATTTCAAGGCACTTCAGTAGACCTTTCATGTTACCTATGTTTTGTCCATGTTAAAATTATTTTTAATATATAAATAGAAAAGTATGACAGGCTTTTACTCTAGTCTTTATCACTTTATTAAGATTAAGCAAAACAAAACGACAAATGTTTACTTTCACAAGCCGTCACGTATAGGCTTGTAGTAAGCTGTCTCTTGCCTGGAGACTCAATCAGGTAACAAAAACTGTCGGGAAACGACACCTCTGGCCATTTCGTTGGGTCGTTTGTCCAGTCACAGATACCGTACGGACAGTCCGACACAATACGGATCAGTTTCTCGACGTATCGTGCTCAGTCGAGCAGCAGAAATGATTTTTATGTACACCATTCTGGGTCAACACCATGCTTCTCCAATGAGGGGGAAAGGTTCGTTTTCCCCCTCACTGACTCCGCCCACACAGCTATGACACGACACCGACCAAGTCTATATGAAAGCAAATAGACATATGATTATAACAATATATTTTCTGTATGTGTTTTGTATACAGCTCATGGTATTTTTATAACAATAAAGGATGTTGATGACATACAACGAGTCTGCCTATTATAATCAAAATCAACTATAGATCACAATCTGAAGTTATTAGAAGCACTCGATGATGGTTTAAAGTGAATTATAAACAAACACATTAATAATTACATCAATTTTCAAGTGTAGCTTGATGCTAATTGTACCTCTAATTATATTATAGGATATTCTTGTAAGTATTAAAGATATTTGTGTTTCTGGTGTAGAACCAAACTTTATTTATCAAAATGTAATGCTGTATATTGAGCAGCGGACGATGTTAAATCCATATACGAGATACTCATCTGAGGAAAAATACATTGTTGGTCTGCGCCACCGAGCGTGCAGGCGTGAATCAGCACAAGGTGAACAATCGATTCGCGCTCAGTGTGAAAGCACCGTCGACGGCGATTCGCATTGCGCTCTGTGTGGAATGGCCTTTATTTCACTAAAATGTTTCACTAAATGTTTCGATTTTATCAAATTATTGTGCACCCATGCTTTTTCTAGAGTATCTTTTGCTGCTGAATTATCCAATAATCTAGTTTATAATAGTATTTTTGACATAGATTATGATTATATATTTTTTCATTTGTTATTTTTCATTAAAATGAAGTTGTCCATTTAGCAGATTGTGTTTAACACACAAAAGAGTGATGATCAGGTCAACACACAGAAGTATAGAAATTCTACATTTAATTTTTTTTTTTTTAAACTGCACTGATATTGGATCCGTATCGGCAGATACTCAGAGTTTTTGGGATCGGATCGGTTCTGAAAAATTGGTATCATTGCATCCCTAAATCCAACCCTGTGGATTACCTGTCTCTCCTCCAGAGCCTTTAGTCGTGTGGGTCCAGGAAGGCTGCTTATATGTCTGGATACCGCTGCACAAATCTTTCAACCATGAGAAATACAGTTCCAGCATGTCTTCAAATTCTGGACAAGACAATGGTCAGGATGACCTGAAACATATAACCTACTGAAATCAGTTTAAATGTATTTAGTCTTGCCTGAGTGATGCTGAAACAACCAGGTTTAGTCTTTCACCCAGGATTCGCTGCTTGCTATGGAACAGTCTTCATGATGAATGATCTCTTGATCCTGGATCCTTGCAGCCATCCACGTGGAGATGGTTTGGATGATGTGTGGTTGTGTCTAAAGGGTAATGAATCAACGTTACTAAAATACTGATAGCAGCACTATTGATCCTGTAGCTTATATCCATTTTTTTCAGTACTGAACAAGTCAGGAACCAAAGTAGCACCAGTTCTTGAAACCCATCTCTACTTGTAATAGTTGTCTTGTTGCTGCTGCCCAGACTGTCTCTCCACCTGATGATTAAAAAAAAAAAAAAACTTAGTTTTACAGCAATGAATAAAACATTTATAATACTAGGTGGTAACAAATGAGCAATTTTTCTTACAAGCAACTCACTGAATCATTGACTCAACTGGTGGCAGTCGGGACCTAAAAAAAAGTGAACCATTTGTTTATTAAATATTTGTTGAAACTATCAGATCTATTTGAGAATGAAACTAGCATAAAAAGCATGCATGTAAAAAACACCATTAACACCATTAACGAGCAGACGACACAATTTACAGGCCTGTCACTTGAGGGGGAAAGGCGTAATTATTAATCCCACAGACACTGAACATGATTTCGGCAGCCTCGGTCTAATTAATGACGGACATCCGCACTCTTGCAGTATTCAGACAGTGACGCGCCGCGCGCTGCTGGTTTAAATGTTAATTTGTCCCGTGCCCTCTTTCAATAAATCTCATTCTCAGTCATTCACAAACATGTCATTAACAATGATCACCATTTGCTAAGCAAACTATTTGGTTTTTGTTTTGTCCTTAATTTGATGACAAATATTATATGTCTAGAAATAATAATTAGTCATGTCATCTTTTAAAATGCTTGATGAATAATACATGTAGTGCAATAATATGAAAAGTTATCTGGAGACCAGCTGACCGCGTCGCTACAACGTTCTTCATGGGACTAACAAGCACCATCTTTTGAGGACGTGCCCACGACGTTTCTGGAATGTTAGCCAAGATTCTAAAAAATGGAACTTTACCACGACGTCCTCACAACGTCTCCATAAAGTAATGTCACGCTGACCAAAGGACGACGAACTGGCGACGTCCTCACAGCATTCTGTGTTTGCTGGGAGGTGGATACAGGACATTTTTTTTATTGTATCAGACTTGAAAAGTTAAGATGCTCACTCTCTGGTTCACTCAAATCCTTTTATTAGACTTGGGATCACTTTTTGGACTATATTAAAGGACTACCCTGTGCACCTGTAACTGGCAACATGTAATGTTTGTCATCTGTTGGAAGGGATTTTTTTTGTTATTTACTTATATATTGGTTAATTATATTTGTTTTATTTCCTTTGTTATTGTTTATTTATTTATTTAATGTACTTTTTTCTGTTCATCTGAGTTCATATCAATGGGGGGATTGTGGAAGGGATTAATAACGGACAATATCCTACTGTTCACCTTGTTATCATTATTTCAATTTGTATTGTCACACAAAATACCAATAACAAAGATTTAAAGTAAAAATCTTTACACATGACTATTAATTATTGATTGTAGCTGTTTTTCTCTTTCTCTCTGCAGGCTGTGGGACTGCAGTATTGGAGAGGAAGGCTGTGCTGCTCTGATTTCAGCTCTGAGATCAAACCCCTCACACCTGACAGAACTGGATCTGAGCCATAATAATCCAGCAGACTCAGGAGTGAAGCTGCTCTCTGCTCTACTGGAGGATCCACACTGTAAACTGGAGAAACTATGGTGAGTGTTATTATATTATTGAACACAAAAACTGTGTGAAAATACTGCCAAACAAAAACATTTCATGTTAAAGGTATAGTTCACCCAAAAATGAAAACTCTGTCATCACTTTACTCATCTTCAAGTAATTTATTTTTGGGTGAACGATTCCTGTAAGAATCAAAATGTAAAATATCAAATACAATGATTATACTGAATGTGCTGAATGCACCTCTCACTCTTAGATTCATCTTTAATCAAATATAATCAAATATCTCAATTTAAACTAACCAATATTTGTGATTAGTTACTAATTATAAACACATTCTAAATTTAATGAGCACTTGAAAATTGGAGTTAGATTAAAGCACGAGTAGTAGACATTCACACATTATACCTTCATCCACGCCGCTGGATTCAATCATTGAGTCAATTAATGACTTTCACAAGACTTATATGTGACCCTGGACGACAAAACCAGTCTTAAGTGTCAATTTATGGAAATTGAGATTTATACATCATCTGAAAGCTGAATAAATAAGCTTTCCATTGACCTTTGTTTGGATCGGACAATATTTGGCTGAGATACAACTATTTGAAAATCTGGAATCTGAGGGTGCAAAAAAATCTAAATATTGAGAAAATCGCCTTTAAAAGTTGTCCAAATGAAGTTCTTAGCAATGCATATTACTAATAAGAATTACTAATGAAAAATTAAGTTTTTATACATTTACGGTAAGAAATGTACAACATATCTTCATGGAACATGATCTTTACTTAATATCCTAATGATTTTTGGCATGAAAGAAAAATCGATAATTTTGACCCATACAATGTATTTTTGGCTATTGCTACAAATATACTCCAGCGACTTAAGACTGGTTTTGTGGTCCAGGGTCACATATATCATAGTTATACTATAATGTTACACTTATTTTAACATTATCACCCAGGGGCGTAGATCACGCGGGGGATGTGCCCCCCACCCCCAGTTTTAATATCACATAAGTTCGTCCCCCGCACTTGTGTGTTCGCATAGAGGTTTTCAAGAGCCGGTGTGAATAAATATGGATTTCAATTCAGAGAGACAGGATAGTCTGTGCATGACCTGATGTTTTATTCGAAACCCAGAATAAGGCGAGATTAACATCAAGGAGCGCTAAACACTCCGTGCAGTGTATGTTTCGTTCATACTCGAAGCTGGAGTCGGAAGCTCTCGCACGGAAAAGGAAATCCCTAATATGGACAAAAGCTCCAGCTATCGCTGTATGAAAACGGTTGTTTTCACAGAAAAACTGAAACGTTTGGAAACATGAAGACATTGAATATACGATTGTGACAATATATAGTTTATTTTTGTGTTTCGAGTCATCTCCAGGTAATAAAGTATATGAACAATGTAGTGCTAATTGACATAGTATTTATTACAGTATATAAATTATTCTGTCTTATTATGTGATAAAAAAAGTGTTTATGGTATATAAACAAATCATTATTATTGGTTATTGTCCAGCAGTGTATCTGATTTCTAAGCCAATTAAAAGCTAGAAATAAGAGAAAAATTAAAGTTGCCTATACACTACCAGTCAAACGTTTTTGAAAAGATTGTAATTTTTTTTTTTTTTTTTTAAGAATTCTCTTCTGCTCACCAATCCTGCATTTATTTGATCCAAAGTACAGCAAAACAGTAAAATTTTGAAATATTTTTACTATTTAAAATAACTGTTTTCTATTTGAATATATTTTCAAATGTAATTTATTGTGATTTCAAAGCTAAATGTTTAGCATCATTACTCCAGTCACACAATCCTTCAGAAATCATTCTAATATTCTGATTTGCTGCTCAAAAAAACATATTATTATTACCGTATTGACCCGAATATGAGACTATGTTTTTTTCTTGGAAATGGATCTGAAAAAATGCGGTCGTCTTATATTCAGGGTCTAGACTTTGACATGTCAATAATACACCCAAACACATAAAACGAGTGTGCCATGAAATATGTAATGTTAATGTGTGTTTTAAAGATCTTCAGTGAAGGCAAAAGAAAAAGAAAAGCTTACAGCGGCAGAGTCGTGACTGTCATGTTAGCCTGATGAGACCAAACTTCCTCTGTAAGTGATTTTAAAACATAAGACAGTACCCAGATTTGAAGACTAAAATAAGATTTCACTTCTACTCTTAATAAAATTTTGGTAGGCTAATATGAGATGGATAGCCATAGAAAAAAATGTGTTTTGCAGAGAGAGAGAAAAAACAAGATTTGGTTTTCAAAAAGCCATTTTCCAAAAGGTACATCTGGAAAAAGGGGGTCGTCTTATAATCAGGGTCGTCTTATATTCGGGTCAATACGGTATTATGATGTTGAAAACAGCTGAGCAGAAATTTTTTCAGGTTTCTTTGATGAATAGAAAGGTCAGAAAAACAGCATTTATCTGAAATAGAAATCTTTTGTAACATTATAAATGTCTTTATCATCACTTCTGATCAATTTAAACCATCCTTGCTAAATAAAAGTATTAATTTCTATAATTTATTTTCCAAAAACAAATTTAAAAAAAAATAATAATAATAATACTGACTCTAAGCTTTTGAATGGTGTAGTGTATAATGTTACAAAAGCGTTTTATTTCAGATAAATGCTGATCTTTGGATCATTCTATTCATCAAAGAATCCTGAAAAAAATGTACTCGACTGTTTTAAATATCGACAATAATAATGGTTAAAAAAAAAGTTTCTTGAGCAGCAAATCAGAATTATTTCTGAAGGATCATGTGACACTGAAGACTGAAGTAATGATGCTGAATTACATTTTAAAATGTGTTCAAATAGAAAGCAGTTGTTTTTAGTAAAAAGCTTTTTTACAGTATTACTGCATTTGCTGTATTTTGGATCATGCAGGCTCAGTGAACAGAAGAGACTTCTTTAAAAACATAATAAATCTTACTATTCAAAAACCTTTGACAGGTAGGTTATATATATTACAGAAATGTTATATTGTAACGTATTATATATATATATATATATATATATATATACTGTATATATATCTGTTAATGTATATGTATTATGCTCTCATTTGTGTTTGTTTTCCCAGTCTTGTTTATGTTTTGTTGTGAGACAGGCAACCACAGAGTGTATGTCATGTGATCGAATCAGTGACTGAATGAATGCAGGTGCCTGTTTTTGTTTAATAAAAAAGGTGTGCCAGTCAGAGCGACTGAGAGATGAGAAAAGCACTACGTATTTCGTGTGTTATTGGTGTGCGCTGCTAACAGGTTATGGGCCCAGATAACGTATCATAATTTGTGTGTTGTTGAGATACTGGGTGAAAGTCGAGGGAGACGAAACCTATACTGAAAACATGAGTGGAAGGACAAAGGAAGCGGTAACGACAAGCCGCTGGTCAAGACTAGTTTTCGACGGAGACGAAAAAAATTATGAGTTGTGGGAGACAAAATTTTTGGGCCACCTTTATTTGCAGGGACTGAAGGTGAATTTTTCTGAATTTAAAACAAAGCTCAGAAGTTATGAGGACATTGAAAATATGCGAGGAACTGCATCCGAGGACAATGTAATGAAAGCAAGAGCGCAGCTTGGCACGAAATCCGCTTTAGCTGGCGCAGCTGATTGTGGGGCTGGAAGTAGTGACATTGTTTGTTACAGGTGTGGTACAAAAGGCCACAGAGCAAGGACGTGTCAGCGTAAACAGTGGTGCAATCAATGTAAAAGTACCACTCACCGCGATGCAAACTGCACGTGGAGAAAGCAGCGTGATAACTCACGAAAAGTGTCCGAAGAGACGGGTGATAAGGAATATGTTTTCCGGGCAAGCGACGCTGAGATGCGGCAGCATGATACCAAGAGGAGAGGCCTAATGGTGGATGCGGGTGCAACTTCACACATCATCACGGATATCGCAAAGTTCCAGAGGTTTGACAGCAGTTTTCGGGCCGGTACACACTCTGTGGAATTGGCTGATGGCACCAGGTGCAACGGAGACGGTACCAAATTCCCCATACACGTGCACAACAAACTGTACTATTTGCACACAAAAGACAATGAATGTGTTGACCAATGTAAGAAATGTAATGACTTTCAGACTTGGCATGAAATATTGGGTCATTGCAATTATGAAGACATAATTAAAGTGCAGGATGTTGTTGATGGTATGGAGATTAAGAGAAGAAAGGATAAACCTATCCCTTGTTGTGAAGTCTGTATTCAGGGAAAGTTTATCCAGACTAGGAACAGAGGGCCAGATGCAAGAGCCAAAGCAGCTCTAGAAATGATACACACCGATTTAGCAGGGCCTATAGACCCAATGTCCAGAGACGGTCATAGGTATGCATTATCTTTCACAGATGATTATTCCAGTGCGGTGTTTGTATATTTTTTGGAGAATAAGAGTGACACAGTGATCGCCACAGAAAAATTCCTTGCTGACATGGCTCCATATGGAAAGGTTAAATGCATCAGGTCTGATAATGGTACAGAATTCACAGGTAGAGAGTACCAAGCATTACTCAGTAGAAGCGGTATTAGACATGAGAGATCAGCACCATACTCTCCACACCAGAACGGCACTGCAGAATGAAACTGGAGAACTTTATTCGACATGGCTAGGTGCATGTTAATAGAAAGTGGGTTACCAAAAGTATTGTGGACCTATGCTGTACAGACAGCTGCTGTAGTGAGAAACAGATGTTTCAACAATCGCACTAAACAGACAGCTTACTTCATGTTAACAGGCAGACAACCTAACATTTCGAGGATGCAGAAGTTCGGGTTGGCATGTTACGCTTACGAGCATGACAAAGGAAAGTTAGACTCAAGGTGTGAGAAAGGTATTTTCATAGGGTATGATAAGAATAGTCCAGCATACGTGATCTACTATCCTAATAGCAAGAAAATACAGAAACGCAGACTAGTGGAGTTTGTATCCAAAAGGAGTGCTGAGTCAGAAACGATACCGGATGATGATGATGATGATGATGATGATTTCGGGGTCAGGAGCAATCCTAAAGAATTTGGGGAAAGCCCTGATGTAGATCTTCCAAGGACTCAGGAACAGCCCACAGTAAAAGAACCGGTAGTGTGTAATGACCAAACACAAGAGAATGGAGATAAACCTGAACAAAGGAGAAGTCCTGCCAGGGAGAGGAAAAGGCCAACATTGATTATTGTTACAGACTTGTATGCAATGTACCCTAGACATACAAAGATGCTGTAACATCAGTGAATGCAAATGAATGGGTTAATGCTATGGATGAGGAGGTGCAGTCATTAAAGGAAAATAGGACCTTTACCCTGACCAACCTACCTGTAGGTAAAGAAGTAGTGGGGGGTAAATGGGTCTACGCGATGAAGAAAAATAGTGATGGATCAGACAAATATAAGGCACGATATGTTGCCAAAGGTTACAGTCAAGAGAGAGGTGTGAACTATGATGAGACTTTTTCTCCAACTGCCAGTATGACTAGTATCAGAGTGTTAATTCAAAAAGCGGTACAAGAAAATTTAATTGTTCATCAGATGGATGTGAAAACCGCATATTTACATGCACCAATAGAATGTGAAATGTATATTGAACAGCCAGAGGGTTACAATGTAAAATCTCAAAGCAATGAGAAACTGGTGTATAGACTGGAAAAATCACTGTATGGACTGAAACAGTCAGGCAGGAACTGGAACAGAATGTTGCATGAGTATTTATGTGAAATCAAGTTTATTCAGAATCCAGCTGACCATTGTGTTTACACAAAAGTTACAGAAACCGAGAAAGTTTTTATAATCATATGGGTTGATGACTTGATTATTGCAGCCAGTGATATGAATGTGCTTAATGGTGTAAAAGAGATGCTCATGTCAAAATTTAGAATGAAGGATTTGGGGAAGCTGACACATTTTCTTGCCATTGATTTTGAGCAAGGTGTTGATTGTGTTAGGATGTCACAACACGGGTATGTTGAGAAAATTCTTGAGAGATTTGACATGCAAAATTGTAAGTCAAGAGCTACCCCCTGTGAACAAAAACTAAACTACACTGATAATGCTGAGGTAATGAGTGATGTTAGAAAATACAGGGAGGCAGTAGGTAGCTTAATCTACCTGGCAACATGTAGAAGACCAGACCTAAGTTTTGTAGTAAGTAAATTGTCTCAATATGTTACCAGGCCAACTGTAGAACAATGGAATACTGTTAAGCATGTTTTGAGATATTTGGAAAGGCAGCCAAAACAAGGAACTGTGCTATAGAAAAGGTGCCATATAATAATTATACAGTGACGCAAACTGGGCAGCTGATGTAACTGATAGACGGAGTACTACAGGTTACTGCATTAGCCTAAACAAAAATGGTCCATTGGTCTCATGGAAGACCAAAAGGCAGCCTACTGTTGCACTGTCCACTTGTGAGGCTGAATATATGGCGTTGGCTGCGACTGTACAAGAGTGCTTATATCTAGAGCAATTGCTACAAAATTTTGATGGCCTGAAGTATGAGTGTAAGGTCTATGAAGACAATCAGGGTGCCATAGCCTTAGCAAAAAATCCTGTGTATAGACAGAGATGTAAGCATGTGGACATTAAATACCATTTTGTGAGGTCAGTAATGAACATGGGCAGAATTAGTCTGGAGTATTGTCCAACTGAGAACATGGTTGCAGATGTATTAACGAAGCCAGCGACAAAACTTAAGTTAATGAAATTTGATATGTTTATGAATAAACTTTGTATAGTTATGTGGAAATAATAGAATAACAATGTGAGAGCAAGTGGGGTGTTAATGTATATGTATTATGCTCTCATTTGTATTTGTTTTCCCAGTCTTGTTTATGTTTTGTTGTGGGACAGGCAACCACAGAGTGTATGTCATGTGATCGAATCAGTGACTGAATGAATGCAGGTGCCTGTTTTTGTTTAATAAAAAAGGTGTGCCAGTCAGAGCGACTGAGAGATGAGAAAAGCACTACGTATTTCGTGTGTTATTGGTGTGCTCTGCTAACAATATCAGAGGTTGCGTTAGACTTTAATATTATCCGTCATTTTGACGGACAGGGTCGTAAAAAATTCTGTCATAATCTATTATTACCCGTCATTTTAATGTCGTATTTTAATTATAATAACCCATTTAATTGCTTTTATTTTTGTTCACGTTTTCATTTTTAATAATGAACCTAAAGGACGAGCATATTGGCTTATTTTTATATTTTTACTATACTCGCCTGTGAGTAATCAAAGACACAGCAAAAGACCTTTATTTTTGTTCTGGAGACGATCGCGCGCTCTGCTGCCTCACTGGAGCGCAGTTGCCACCAACTGGACAGGGCTGGGAATTACAGTTATAAACTACAATAGATCACCCTCAGTGTGTGTGTAATCTGCCAAAGTGACGGACGGCCTTCAGATTTTTCCGTCACTGCTAAAAAAAATTAGGTTAAGGTGACCTCTGATATATATATATATATATATATATATATATATATATATATATATTAACATTGCAATGGAAGGTTTATGAGGTGCGCAAGAAATTAGTTAAACGCACGAGATTTCAGGATGGAAACATGACAGATGTCTTGAAATAAATCATCATAATGTCTTGATGTGTGGTTGTGACTCCGGGCCGTTCAAATTATTAGAGAAATAATGCGCTCCCGAAGTGGTAATATGGCCACGACGCTGGAGTTTATTAATGGAACAGTCTTCATTCTCAAACAAATTAAGACGTTCGATTTTTATTGACTGAACGGAAGCACTTATTGCGATAGAAAACACTGTCACGGTTTCCACTGATTACAAAATATTTTTGTTTGCTGTGGTGGTACTATTATATAGGCCTATTAATAAGGAAGGGGGGCCCAAAATATAGTTTTCCCTGTGTCACGATAAGAGGTAAATCCGGCCCTGTTTACTGTACAGAAAGCAAAATAGCATTTACATTATCAAAGAACATTATCGTTGACTTTAGTCGAGCCAGAATTCAAGCACTCTCGAAAACTCCCATTAATCACTGAAGTTTCTTACATTGTGAAATGAATATCTTGCTTACATCTTACGCACATCTGCACTTTGTTGTTTCTGATGCGAGTAATCGGCAGAGAGCAGAATTCATTCAGGGAGCGCTCACACTGAATAAAACACAGCTGTTTCAGCGACGACTCATCTGAACGCCTCTTATTGGTCATTGTACTCATAAGCTCAACAGAATCATGTGTGATTGGTTATAATGCGCAGTGCTGCAGCTAAAAACGTGTATGTCTCTGGCTCCGTGCCGGCCAGCAAAGCTGAGCGAACGCAGATCTGAATTTAGCAGCTGATGATGTGCCGCACTGAACGATCTAATCACACCGGTGTCATCGTTTATCAAATATAAAAAAAATATTATTTACGTTACGGGAGTATTTAGTGTGCAGTTAAATTAATGTCTCAGCTGCTGGCAAGATAAAATCTCTATAGCACCGATCCTGGTGTGTAGAAAAAGTAGAGCTCATACAAACACACTCTCAGCCTAAAGCTTAAACACAATCTCAGAGATCATTCATGTTCTTCACTCTCTGCAGGCTGTGTTACTGCAGTATTGGAGAGGAAGGCTGTGCTGCTCTGATTTCAGCTCTGAGATCAAACTCCTCACACCTGACAGAACTGAATCTGAGCGGTAATAATCCAGGAGACTCAGGAGAGAAGCTGCGCTCTGCTCTACTGGAGGATCCACACTGTAAACTGAAGAAACTACAGTGAGTTATTGATCCAATGCTTTCATTTATTATCTTGTATTAAAGCAGATCTCAGTGTGTTTTATCTTTCTCTATATTGTACAGTATTTGACAGTGGAAACTCCACAAGCTCCAAACAAGTGAATCAAAACAACACGTCCTGAACAAGACTGTCTCCTGGACATTAATGCTGATACTGATCCAGCAGTTTCATATGTGAAGGATTTTGTTATTAATTTTCATTCAGCCTACATTTTTTTCCAGTCTCATGGGAACATTTTTTAAAATAAGTAGATTGGACATATTAACTGCACTGTAAATGTTTTGTGTGAAATTACAGTATATTCCAGGTTAATAACTGCATGACTTTCACAGTAATTTCACAGCGGGACTTCTCTTGTATCTAACTGCACTCTCAGAAATTTATTGTAAACAAACAGCATCATACTGTGTTTCTACAGTTCATATGTACGATGAAGGTTCCCAGCATGCAATGCAGCACGAACAGATCATGCTGTAGAGTTTTTAATTCTTGTTGGTTTTATTTATGCTGTTGAACTTGTTTTTTTGTTTTGTTTTTTTGGTTCACTTTGAGCAGTTTGTGTTGTTGGTTTATTTTGTAAGTGTTGTGTTTATTTGTCACATCTTTCAAAGACGTTTCTCAGCAGGTGGTTCATTATTGTGAAAAATCCATCCACAAATATTTATGAATATGAAACAAGTTATTGGTTAATCCTTTTAACTAATGCTAAAATAAAATCTTTGTTTATCCAAAGAATATTCATATTCTAGTTTTTCATAATTTTAACAAATGTTTTCATTTGTCACACTTCTGACATGACTAGATCAGAAATTTGAATATGAATATGCGAGGTCAAATAACCCTAACAAATACTAATCAATAATCACCATTATGGTGACTTCAAAGCAATTACAGTAGTAACCAACAAAATTATGAATGCGTATGATGTGTCTGGCACATAAATGAAAGATTATCCTTCTGTAAGTATCCAGGGTCAAAATATTATGCACACATATGCAAGTCTTAGTAGGCATTCAACACACTGTATTTAAATATTTGATTTTGGCCGCTTTTAATATTTTTCACATATATTCAATAAATATTTTTATCGGAAATATTTACATATATTTATTTCCTTTATATGTAAATACATTTAGATATCAGACTATGTAAATATATTAGATTTCTGTACATGTAAATATATTTTGAAATATATATTAAAAATATATTTAAATATTTGATTTTGGCCGCTTTTAATATTTTTCACATATATTCAATAAATATTTTTATCGGAAATATTTACATATATTTATTTCCTTTATATGTAAATACATTTAGATATCAGACTATGTAAATATATTAGATTTCTGTACATGTAAATATATTAATTTGCAATATTTGTCCATATATTAATTTATAATATTTGTTAACATATTAGATTTCTGTACATGTAAATATATTAATTTGCAATATTTGTCCATATATTAATTTATAATATTTGTTAACATATTAGATTTCTGTACATGTAAATATATTAGATTTCTGTACATGTAAATATATTTTGAAATATATATTAAAAATATATTTAAATATTTGATTTTGGCCGCTTTTAATATTTTTCACATATATTCAATAAATATTTTTATCGGAAATATTTACATATATTTATTTCCTTTATATGTAAATACATTTAGATATCAGACTATGTAAATATATTAGATTTCTGTACATGTAAATATATTAGATTTCTGTACATGTAAATATATTAGATTTCTGTACATGTAAATATATTAGATTTCTGTACATGTAAATATATTAGATTTCTGTACATGTAAATATATTAGATTTCTGTACATGTAAATATATTAATTTGCAATATTTGTCCATATATTAATTTATAATATTTGTTAACATATTAGATTTCTATAAATGCAAATATATTTTAAAGCATTAAAATATTCAACTAAATAAACTTATGAACATGCTTCATAGAATATATTCCGTTTACTCAAACTATATGTAACTAAATTAAATCTCCACACATGTAAATGTTTTCATTTGTCACACTTCTGACATGACTAGATCAGAAATTTGAATATGAATATGCGAGGTCAAATAACCCTAACAAATACTAATCAATAATCACCATTATGGTGACTTCAAAGCAATTACAGTAGTAAACAACTAAATTTCTCACAGTTGCACAGTGAAAGACAACTTTATAATGTGAATTCACAGTAAAACAAGAGCAGTAAATTACTGTGATGTTAGCATCATTCTGCTGTTCATTCAGTCATTTGTAAGAAAATTACCCAGCATGCATTGATTTCACATTTCTGACTACAGTAATATATTGTACAATAATACTCTAATCCTGTAAATTCCTGGCAATTTTTTACAGTGAAGATAGATAGATAGACTTTGTATATGTTAGGATTTTGTATATTGTGATTATGTAGTTGTAATGAAATTCATGGCCATATTAAGGTCCCCCACTTAAAATTTCCAATTAATCATTTATTTATTTTTTTTGTTTTGTTGATTGTTTGTTTTTTGTATCTTCATGAAAATTTTTTATATTGTTAATACGTAGTAAGCATGGAAATCATGACATAACTTAGACTTTTTTAACGTATCCCAGCCGGTATTTCAACGTTGATTCACAATGATTCGCAATTTAGCTGAAACGTCAACACTGAGATGTAAACTATGATTTTCGGCGCATATTTCGTGTTTTCAGTAACTAATAAAACTTGCTGTACATCAATCGGACGGCATTAAAAAAAAAAAACATTCTAACAATTAGATGTCCATAAATCTGCAGTGATGAGATGCTTCATTTTCTAAAGAAAAAATTTTGAACAATTATGCCAAATGGAAAAATAATTTTCTTAGAATTTAAATATACAGTATATAGTAACACTTTCACAGAATTTCTTGAGAAAATTCTCACTCAACAACAAAGCACTTTATTAAGGGTTTAATGATATATCAATGCAGAGAGGAAAAGCTTTTCATTCTAATTTCATACACACTGCAAAGATTCACACAATATATATAAATAAATAATTATAAATATAGTTTGGAAGCTTGCTCAAGTCAGTTTGACCAAAAATACATAAACCATCCCATACAGAAGTCACATAGATCGAAATATATTTTTAATAACTATATTTTGATATATTTAAATACCTTAAATTCAAATAGAAGAAAATATATTTTATACAATATATGTAAATATATTTTGAAATATATATTAAAAATATATTTAAATATTTGATTTTGGCCGCTTTTTAATATTTTTCACATATATTCAATAAATATTTTTTATCGGAAATATTTACATATATTTATTTCCTTTATATGTAAATACATTTAGATATCAGACTATGTAAATATATTAATTTGCAATATTTGTCCATATATTAATTTATAATATTTGTTAACATATTAGATTTCTGTACATGTAAATATATTAGATTTCTATAAATGCAAATATATTTTAAAGCATTAAAATATTCAACTAAATAAACTTATGAACATGCTTCATAGAATATATTCCCGTTTACTCAAACTATATGTAACTAAATTAAATCTCCACACATGTAAATGTTTTCATTATCGAGATTATAATTTGCCCCTTCATAATAAATAGAATACAAACAACATTTGGACACTGAAAAACTGGAAAACTCTCCAGACAATGTAACTTAAAAACAGCGACAATATAAACTGACTTTATATTAATAAGAGTACATTTATCAACACCAGTTCAGCATGAACCAACAAAATTATGAATGCGTATGATGTGTCTGGCACATAAATGAAAGATTATCCTTCTGTAAGTATCCAGGGTCAAAATATTATGCACACATATGCAAGTCTTAGTAGGCATTCAACACACTGTATTTAAATATTTAAGATCCATCATTAACAATGTACAATTTCTCAACTAATCACATTCTCCTCTATTCAACCAATCAAATTGGTGTTTGGTAAAGAGTTTTTGGCTCAAAGTCTGCATTTAAAGTCACACCAGAGGTGTTCAGCTTGGATTAGGACTTGGCTTTCTGCAGACCAGTCAAGTTCTTCCACACTTGACTCAATCAATCATTTCTTTTTGAACCTTGCCTCATACACAGAGGCATTGTCATGTTAGAATAGAAAAGGGTCCTGTCCAAACTGTTGCTTTAAAATTAGAAGCACACAATTCCCTAGAATATCATTATGTGCTTAAACATTAAGATTTGTACTCATGGAAATTGCTAAAGTAGTCAAACCTGTTCATTAGAAGGGGGTGACCCAATACTTTTGGCAATATAGTGTATATATATATATGAAGAGTTCAGATGCAAAAGCCTCTAAGTGCCATCTAAAATTAGCATTTTTATCAAGCTGCTATGTTTAGGTTCAGTTATTTTACTCTAATGGCAAAATATAGGTCATTTTCTATGCAATTAAAATGAAATAACTCCATTATTTGCACGGTGGAAGAATTATCGTCTTGTCGTATACAACCATTCAAAAATTCGGCAGAATTTGTGACCGCTGCACCTGATGTTCATAAACTTTCATAACTGGTAGGCCTAAGTGTTTTTTTTCTTTTGCCTTGTGAAGTGGCCGAGCCTTGATGAATCTGTTGCTTGACATGTGCTTACTGACCGTTGCATGCAATCGTGAAATACAGCATCCTTTTTTTTATTATTATTAATAAATTGGCTATTCGTTGTGAAAAAAAATAAATAATAATTCGGGTTCGGGCTCTAAATTTAACTGTGCCGCTCGGGTCGGGTCGGGTCAGACAATCTCGGGCACGGGCCTGGTTCGGGCTTCAATTTAAAGCCCGTGCAGACCTCTACTGTAAATCTTCATTTCAGCACTCAAATTTTTGAAGCAGCTGACGGGCTAAACGCGAGGTGTTTCTCCGTCTTGAAACGGGCTGTTACAGACGGACACTTAGCTGGCTTAGCGCTGCCTCCACTTGAGCTGAGTGATACTAATATTACAGTACATTAAACGCTATGCTTTACTTGTAGGTCGAACAGTTCTCAAATCGACTTCATATCAGTGTAATATCTTACTGATATGTGAGACAAATGTTAAGGTCGAGACTGAGCAGCAGTTTGCAAAGGGTAGCGAACTCAAGTAGCGATTAAGTAACTTACAATCTTCATAGCTATTGCAACAGCAGCCTCACGCAAAAAACAAAACTGCAGTCTCACGCGGTAATCACCATTTATACTGGAACACAAGCGAACTTAATTTAGCTAGCTACAAACAGGCTAATCTAACCACCAACATAGCCCAATTACTTCAAAAATAAGTTACTTGCCGTTAGCTTGTTCCTTCATGTTTTACATAGCCTCTGGAAATATGGACATTTGCCTGCAGCGTCTAAAAGTTATGCTTCAGGAGTGAGATTGGTTGGATGAGGGAAAGGACATTAAGGTAAGCCAATCAGAGGCAGAGTTGGGCGGGTCCATTCCTTTGTTAACGGGAAAAAACGCTGCAGGTGACGTGACACAGATGACTCGCAGATACGACCCCCCCCCCCCCCCCCAATTTGTTTTTTTTTACAGATCTACACGATTCACGTGAATGACCTATTTCAACATGAAAACGGTGAATTTCGCCGAAAGGTGACAAGTTTGCACCCCTGTATTATTCAAATTATTAATGATATAACTAAACAAATTAATAATTGGGCCTAGGTGAAGCTGTGCGCTTGAATTTGTCATAGCATCTTCCTATGCAGTGTGACCAATTATTATTGCTCATTATTGTCTATTGGCTATGTTAGTAATTTAAATAACGTGGGTTATCCTAATATATTGATTAATGACATTGTATTATAATATTACACCACCCAAATATTTACTACCTTCTAATTTTCGTAGTCAGTGCAGGCTTTTTTTTTTTTTTTTTTAGTTTACTGACCTTTATGGATTAGTGTAGGCTGCATTAAAAAGTCTTGAACATATAACAACAGGGTAAAAACATAGCTGACGACTAGACATAATCATTTCATGACTCTAGACACTTCTTTGTGAAGACAGTGGCATAATACAGTGAAATAATATGTTCTTGAGCCATATAAAAACAGTTGCCATGTGTGTGGGTAAAATTTACCCGCTGGCGCTTTAAGGTATACAGCGACCTCTGGCGGATCTAGAGTTAAGTACCTTTCAGGCTTGTGTGAGGTTTCCACAAGCAACAAAGTCTACTTGAACAAACACTTTAGTACATTTAAAGTCTAGAAAATCAAACTTTTAATTCCCACCTTCACCATCGATCTGGCATGGCAGATGGCCATTACAGACTGTTTCACTTTGAAGTGAGGCACAGTCACGGTACTTGGTTCTGTCTTACCATTATGAATTTTAATTTCCAAGCACTTTTTTTATTATCATCTGTGTCTCATTTTGAATTATGTTGTACCTCTCTGGTTGTAGTGTCCTCATGCAGTGTTAAACGAGATGGCCTTGTAAGACATACAGGACTCCAAAAATATTTTACATTTATTTGATATAAATGTAATTTTTTGTTATTTTTTAACATCTGATAAACTTTTGAATGTTTGAGGTTTTACTTACTAGTCAGATGCTCATAGTGTCTTGGAGATGTTCTTCGACAAGAGGTCCTCTCCAACTCTGCTGCACGGCCATCAGCATGGAAGACTACAGGAACATAAACAATCTGTCACAGAGCCAACAATAGTATACAATGTCAGGTTTATTAGAAATAAACTACGGCAGGGGTAAAATGCAGAAATACGAGAGAATAATGTACAGAACATACAAAAAAATCTTAAGAAACAAAGATTTACGTTTTTAGGTTTTAAAGATGCATGATTATATAGGTGAAATATATTGGGAAAAATGCATATGAAGTTATTTAATATGCTTTCTCAGATCGCCTATGTTTCCAATATATCTATCAGCAGCATTCGAGGGATTTTTCTGACACTCCTAAAATCACAGTACAATTTTTATCAATATTTGTCTACAATGAAAGATAAATATGTGTTTGAAATAACGTTAGCTTTAGCCCATTTTAGTTCATGTAACTTTAAGTTGATTAACAGTACAGTGCATACATTTAGGTTAAATTAATTAGCTTATTTCAATTCATCCATTAACAAATTGCCAGCAAAACATTTACAAAGCTATAAAAATCACTCATCTACACATAATCTGTGATTAAAATCCCAAACTTTCATAAATAAGCTCAAATCTATAGCTAGCTTACCTCTTATAGTTAGCCTCTGGTTAGCTCACGGTTGTGATGCTAACGGACTTTTTCCGATGACACTGAACCATTTCTGTAAAGTAAATATTCAACAGAAGCGTGTCAATTACATGTAAGACAGTGTCAGGAACAGTTGTATGTATTATTTGTGTAATTTTAGGGACTAAAATATAAGTATAATAAAGTAAATAAAATATAATAAAGAGATTTATACTGCTCCAAACAGAAACAAGTAGTTCACACCAAACTTTGTCAACATGATGCCAATATACTGAAGATTTTAAATTGCGGACGGATTTAGGATATCTCGAACGGTGTGGTAATGGTGATTTATTAAAGTAACAGTAAAACAAATAGCAGTAATTTTCTTATATCTTTAAAGTGCAGTTTCCAAACATTAATTAACATGAACTAAAAAGGAACAATATATTTTAAAATTCTTTATTAATCTTATTTAATTTTAGTTAATACTAACATTAAAAATATTAATTTTGTTAATTCACAGAACATAAACTAATGTTAAGATACAACTTTAAATTTTAATAATGTATTAATACATTTTTAACTTAACATTAATTAACATGAATAAATATTATATAATTATTGCTCGTTAACTAGTATAGTTCAAGAACAGTTTTTAACATTAGTTAATTCAAAACTAACAAACTAAGCTTGAATAACATATGTTTTACTATATTTTTGTGTTTGTAAAAAATTATTTGTTAGTTCATGGTACAGTAACTGATGTACATTAACAAGAAATTAATTAAAAATGTAGTAGTCAATTTTGAACATATCATTAACCAAGATTCATAAATGCTATAAAATTATTGTTCATACTAACTTAATATTAACTTATATAATGTTAAAAAATAAAAACTTATTGAAAAGTGTTACAAAAGATTTACATTGTTCTTTATGTGTGAGTTTGTGTGTGAGAGAAAGAGAGAATAGAGAGAGACTAACATTAATAAAAGCTATATAATTATTGTTCATATTAATTAATGTAGTTGTTAATAACTGAAACCTTATTGAAAGTGTTACCAAAATTTTATATATTGTTGTGTGTATGTGTGTGTGTCAATGTCTTGATAGTTTTGATTAACCCTTTCATTGCTGTATCCATCAAAACCAGACTGCCAGAAGGTTACTGTAATGCATGTGCCCGCTGGGCACGGTTGCACTGACAGCTTGGGCTCGCCATCGCTGCTTGCAGCTATATTTTTCTCTTCCTCTTCTCTAAAGCAGCACAGCATGGCCCCGCCCCCTTCTTACATGTTCCCGAGGGCGGGGTTTATCTGGGTCAATGACGTGTAAGACCCGGGAAGTAGTTCGTTGTAGTCCCTTACCAGCCGTTTTTGTAGGCATTAAACTTCCAGAATTTTAAAAGACCATATCTCTGTTTGCATTGAACTTTTAGCGCTGCAACTTTGCAGATGTTGTTTATGCTCAAACAGCAACATTACACACTAACTAACGTTAAAAAAGTGAAATTGCAATAAACCACCCCTTTAAGTATTATACTTAAGCCTTTTCATTTCAGATTGAGTGTCTGTGTTGCAATATTCTTCATCATGAATGTGTTGTAATGTCAGTCCAAAATTTCAGGTTGGCCTAGGCCCTACAGCTTCGATGAACTAGGTTAAACTGATACTATCATCTTTTTCATACATTTTATTAGTCATGTCTACAATTTTACCTGAGAGTGTCTCGAATGGTCCAACATCCTAGAGAGAATACGAGAATGTTCCTCCAATAATCTATGGCAATGCTCCATGCTGTTAAAATTTCTTGATAGTATACTATCTTCATACAATGTCACACAAGTGAAATATCTCTGCACATCGTTGCACTGACATGTAATGCAGTGCAACAGAATCATATAATTTAATATAAAATGTCCCTTAAACATCTTGGAAATTGCACTAATAATCATACACAAGATGAATATGTAACACTTTTTTAAATACTGTTAATCATTAATTGTTATTTTTAATGTAAAACCAGCTATGAAACTTTAAAGAGGAAAAATGCCATACAAGTTCATATAATCCAACTTTATTAAAACATTGCATACATATAATTACACTACCAAAACATGATGGGAATGATGGGTGGCAGGCACAGGTAAAACTGGGCAGAGAACAAGACGGAGCAAAATCAAATAGTAAGCCTCTAATGTAGGAGGACACAAATAGGATCTTGATACAACAGGACAGGCCACATGTCTAGCATAAGCAGACAGAAGAAAATTATTTAAAACGAAAATAGTACAAACGAAACAGAGCACATAGCAGAGATATGGATAAAACTTTACAATATGGTGACACTATTAATTCATGCTTAACTAATGCACAGATAGTCATGAGTTAATGTATAACTCATGAAGAACAACCATTTATTAATAATTACTGCATCAGCAACAAATGAACATTCTATATGATTCATAGATTAAGTAATCAATAAATTGTTATTATCCAGTTGTCTGCTTTAATTAATCATTAGCTAATGATTTGCATGGGTATCATTATGTTGTGACTTTACTTGTTGAGGCACATGACTAATTCAAAATCTATAACCACAATGACATATTACTTAACAATCAGTTAATAGTTCTATTGCCTCAAGTAAAGTCATAATGGTAACACTTTATTTTAGGGTCTCTCAACTAGTTGCTTATAAGCATGCATAGTACTACAATATAAGCCATTTATTAGTAGTAATTATTAATGCCTCATTCTACATGACCTTATTCTACATCCCTAATCCTACCCAATACCTAAACTTAACAACTACCTTACTTACTATTAATAGGCAGCCAATTAGGAATTTATTGAGGGAAAAGTCGTAGTTAATAGTGAATAAGTGTTCCCTATTCTAAAGTGTTACCGTCATGACATAATGATACTCATGCAAATTATTAGCTAATGATTAATTGAAGCAGACAACTGGAAGTTGAAAGGCATGGCTTCGACCCAATGTGGTAATTAACATATGAATTTACACTGTTAGTTAATATAATATGTCATTAGGGAATTAATACTTTATGACACATGTAACTAATAACAATTTATTGATTACTTATTCTATGAATCATATAGAATGTTCATTTGTTGCTGATGCAGTAATCATTGGTTTAGTTCATCATGAGTTATACTTTAACTCATGATTATCTGTGCTTTAGTTAAGCAGTATTTAATGCATATTTGTGCACCCATATTGTAAAGTGTTACCGAGAAATGAAAGGAAACAAGAAACATATCCGCAATCAGAGCGCAGCCAATAGAAAAAGTTAGAAAAGAGAGACAAAGATGAAACCTGACTCCTGAGAGAAACATCACATTAGCGTGGTCTTTTCAGACTTAAAAAAAAAAGTTTTTATTTTTTTTTTATTTTAGGTCCTTATTTTAACATGGTAGTACAGATATGAAAGAAAAAGATGTAGGGTGACATAAGCCAGGTTTGAGCTCCAGTCATACGTACAGAAATGCTAGGCTACTTTACCCATAAGGCTGAGTCTCTGAATACTTACTTAAAATTATGAGAAGAGGTCCAATGAGCCATCTTGTAAATGTGGAGTAACTGATCGCTGTAAAATTAAATGTCAGACTTAGTGTCATGTCAATATCATCTGTACAGAACATTAAAGCAATATTAAAAATCTCACACTCGGTTTTTAGTTTGGATTCATTTAGTGTATATTAAAAACATTGATTTGCACTTAACTGTAGCCTTGAGACTTTGAGGGAAGAAAAAAAAAAAAAAAAGTACTTAACCAGGGCTGGACAGTAATAATAAAATACCCCTCTTGGAGCATATCCTCGAAAAGGATATATGTCATAATTGAAAGTAAAAAGTTGAAATATTGTATATGTAACAATATATTGGACGCATGCACATCTAAAGTGACCTCACTGCTGTCAGGTAGGAAAAAACAAACAAAAAACACTCATTGCTCTTGACTGATTAACTTTTGTAGCTGTAATGATTCATCTATATTTAATTTAAACAGTGAAGAATATGCAATGTTATTACATTTGATTATTCAATTTCTGTACCTGATCACCTACAAACCTAAAGCAGTGTTTAATAAGTATCTTTGTTCTATTTATTTATTGTGCTATTGTTTGTAATTTGTTCATTTGTTTCACTTATATTTACCTTATATTTAACTAGTATCTTAATTTTTGCCATAAGTTTATTTATGAGAATACAAGATAACAAGGATACAAAACAACAATAAAACAGCCATTATATTTTTGTGGCAGGGCCAGTGAAAATGTTGTCTGGGCAAGAAAAAAGTATAACATATTATATATACATATTGTCAGTAATATAATTCATTGTAAAAATACTCACATTAGCCTTTCTCCTAACCAGACCTGGTGCATGTTTAAGGGTCTCTGCAATCTGGCTTTCAGCATCCATGCTAGTAGACCCAGGTTGTGATTTCATTATTGCCCCTAAATGGTTTAAGTAAAGTTTTTAGAGATGAACAAGTATACTTTACATTTGAACAAACAGGTATTCATCCCATTTCTATTGGAAATCATGTAGAATTATGTCACTGTAATGCAATACCTCTTGATATTAAATATATGATCATTGAAAATGCAATAGAACGTATACAATAAAATATATGCAGACACTGTTGATTTTTTTTATACTTATTAGAACTCGATAAACTGAGAGTTCTTCAAGTCTCCTCTTCCCCTTCCTTCCTTTGAGGCTAAAGCGTGACCAAACTTCTGAGGAAGTGATTTTTCTCATGATTCGCCGCACTGTCTCTCCATAGTTTGGTCCTCCAATTGTAGAAAGGTATTTAACCTGAATTTAATATAAATGGAATTGTCAAATCCTATGCATACACACAGAATAGTTGAGCTGCAAATAAGAATGTGAAATTCTTAACTGTTTTTTTTTTGGAGCTCTTCGTCCACCCTCAGCTTATCCTCAAAGGAGAGCAAGTCAGGTAACTGACCAATAGATGGGCCTGTGTCTTCCTCTCTTGTCTGCAGTAGCCGCCGAAGCAAGAGAGAATGCTCTTCCTGTTTTGCAATTACTTTATCCAGTTTTATAAGGACATTTAATTGAAAATCTGTAATATAATATCAGTTTGTAAGAACTTCTGTTGGTTTGATATTTTATATATAAAAAAAACTTATACATAAAGGTTTATATGAAATATAAAACCTCTTAGAAATATTATGGCGTTATTAATATTACTTACTGTTATTTGATGTACAATTTTGCCCATTTTAATTGAAGTCATCTGAAAATCAAGCAAGTAAAAAGAAAAATCAAACACATACAGTACACATACAAAGAATATTAGCTTAAAAGGCTACTCCACTCAAAAATGAGAATCTGTGGTTTGTTCATTATCTTTGTCTTTTATATAATTTACAAAAGTACAAAGAAAATACTTACAATGCTTTCACTGACCAATTTAAATGCATTTTGTAAAAACAAATTGATTTTAATTTTCACAAATTGATTTTATTGCATTTTACAAAACGTCCCCATTTCAGATTGGATTTGTACATCTGGGATGTCGTGAGATTGAGTAAATAATGGGAAAATTGTAATTTTTGGATGCAGTACCCGATTTAACATTACTTACAATTTTGTCTTTGAGTATCTGTCCAGCTTCCATTGCCACTGGCTGTCCAGGCTGATTCTAGGCAAAAAAAAAAAGAAGTAAAATTTGTATGCAAAACTTCACAATAGCACTTCATAAATTTTGAGGTTTTCAAAATAGACTCAAAGCCACTAGTGCTCTATCATGATCAAATTTTGCATCAAAGATAAGTAACATACTATGTTGGTGTTGATCCACATTTGAATTATGTTAATGACTCCATTCTTGCATTCTTGGTGCTACAAAAGATACATTATTGTGATTCTCTCATATAAACAATATTTAAATACATCTCTTTTAAGTTCGATAAGACAAATGCTGCTTTCACACATTAAACACGGTAACTGCTGTAAAACCAGTGGCGATCCTAGACTTCTGGGGGCCCTACGTAAAAAAACCGCGTCGGGGATGGGGGCGGGTTGAGTTATGAATGAATGAAACACCTTTGTCTGTGTTCACTCCGTCTTGAATCACGCTCATGGAAATCACTTGAGATACAGTGTCTCTTCCGTTTTTATTAGTCTCGAGCAAGAGACTGTAGGCTATGACATTTTCCAGAAAAAGTTGTATGTATCTTGCCTTCAAATTGATGTGCCATAACCCTATGTCCTTCACTTTGGACATCCCAGTTTGGTGTATTGCAGAAATCTAAAAAGGAATATTTAATTTGTGTTAGTACAATTACATGTTTAATAACTATTCTGTATTGGCTATCAGGTACAGCTTTTACATGGCTAGTAGATGGCATTCGGATTATGCCTTTGTAGTGGAAATTGCCAATTCAAATTAATAAACAAACAAACAAACAAACAAACAATACCTAAATGTTGTGGCCTCATTGAATGGGTGCTATCGGCATTGATAGTTGCTCTGTAGCCCCCTGGCATGTTTGGATCATTGAGATAATAAATTACAGGGCTGCAATCATTTTTGGTATATGGTGTATTGTGTAAAACTGCTTATCTTCATTATTATTTATACTTACCACAAAATCCAGCTCTTGGCAAGCTGTCAAGACCTCCACATGTCTGTGATGGCTCAGGTGCTAAAAAAAAAGAAAATAAAGATTTATATCATAATAATAATACCGTTGTTATATACAAATGACAACAATATTAATTGTTTACTGTAAATAAATGTATATTGGTGTGGCCCAATGGTATACAAATTAAAAAATTAAATTTTCTTGTACTTTCGGATGAGTTCCTTCTTGGTTCCATTGTTCTCGGTGGAGAGGGAAGGGTTGGTATTTTTGCTGGTGGCCTGGTGTTGATATTACCTAAAACAATTTTATTAAATTTAAGTTATCATTTAATTACTTTATAAACCAAACAAGATATGTGAATTCATATACATACTGTCTTCAATATCTGTGATATCACTATCTGACTCTAAAAGGCGTAAAGGTGGTCTCTTCAGCCTGGTTAGCCTTTTCTCAGTGATGGAGGAGTCTGAGAGTTCAGGACACGAGGTGATTTGAGCTTTTCTCATGAGCTTATGGGCTGTCATGTAGTCAACTAAAGAAAAAAGTAATTTTTTGAGTTGGCATGAAAGGCACAACAATGTATCAAAGTATCCACCTTATTTTACCCACAAGAGCTGTCGTGGCCATTTGTAAATTTGTAAACAGTACAGCCTGAAAAATAAGCAAATATATGGGACCCTTGTAGCAATAGCCAAAAATACATTGTATGGGTCAAAATTATTGATCTTTCTTTTATGCCAAAAATCATTAGGATATTAAGTAAAGATCAAGTTCCATGAAGATATTTTGAAAATTTCTTACTGTAAATATATCAAAACTTAATTTTTGATTAGTAATATGCATTGCTAAGGACTTCTTTTGGACAAATTTAAAGGTGATTTTCTCAATATTTAGATTTTTTTGCACCCTCAGATTCCAGATTTTCAAACAGACAAATATTGTTAGATCCTAACAAACCATACATCAATGGAAATATTATTTATTCAGCTTCCAGATGATCTCAATTTTGAAAAATTGACCCTTATGACTGGTTTTGTGATCCAGGGTCATATATAAGCAACTATAAAAAAAAAACTATAAAAAACAAACAAACAAAGATACAAATTTAAATCCATCATCTCAAAAGACAAAATCTGGGTAATATTTGACGTACCTGAGGATTTAAAAACTCTGTGGACTTGTAGTCTGTTCCACTTTATTTTATCAGGCAAAGTCCTTTTTTTTAATAGACTTTGGACATTGTTGGGTGGCCAGTAGCAATAGATGTCCTGAGGAAGAAATTGTATAAATATACATTTAAAAAAAAACTTAAAAGTGAGGATTAGATTTTTCAACACAAAATGTTTAAAAATGTATCTCTTTTATCTACATATTTTGTTTTGGTGTGCAAAATAGGAAGGGTCAGATTATACTCTATTTGCATACATTCATTTTGACATTAATTTGGCAATACATTTTTTAAAAACAATTAGTAAAAACTCCAAACTGATCACCTTTGCAACACCGCTGGTCATATTTCTTTACACATAATCATTGTTTGAAAGCACAAGATGACTGTAATATCAAATGAGATCATTTGGCCACCAAAACACAACAGTATTATTTCCTTTTAATTTAGTACTTTTAACAATCAGTTAATTTAATTAGCAGACGATGCAAGATACATGTTTTGAATCACTCTTGTTACTGAAATAAAGATGTTACAGTAATTCAGGCTACAGTTGACATGTTACAAAATATTTTACATAACTTGCATAATCAACATAAAATCCATGATTTTTGTAATGATCTAGTGACTAAGTTAGGTAATATAAGTGCATTTTCTAATATGGCAACTGTATTACTGAAACTATTTAAAACCATAAACCAGTGAGATTTATGTAGCAAATATGCATATGTCTAGGTCTATACATCTTACCTGGTCTAATTTTTCTTTCCATGCATCAGGAATTACAGCTACACTGTGATCTGAGGTGAATTCCACAACTGAAAACATTCTGAAAGACAAGGTATATGACTATTAAAAAATAAAGTCAGTTGTACATTAATAGAGTTTTTTTTTTATAAATGTTACTTACACATGATATGTGTTTTAAAAAGATAATTTGTTGATTTCTACTTGTCATAATTGTGAAGAATAGTCAAATAGACTACTCTTTGCCTCTGATCAATCTTGATTGCTCTTTTACACTGACTGACTTTTTCTTTTACAAGGTCATTTTAACAGGATGCCGTATACACAGAGTGTGCCATTTTTAATCGGCATGTCAGACTCACTCTCTGCGTGTGTGTGTGTGTGTGTGTGTGTGTGAGAGAGAGAGAAACGCAGAGCGCTTTCCTCAGCCAATAATGCACTCACTGCTCCAGACAGAGTGAAACTTAATCGTTCAGTCAGAGTGTTCAAATGTAGGCAAGTGAAAATGTATCTGTGCTGAAATATATTTTAACAAAAACACTGGCGAGTTAAATTTAACAATTTATTGGCCAATGGCTAATGATATTAGTCAGATTGAACATTAATTTGCGAGTACGCGCTTAGGTGGTGAAATGTCAATCCCTTTTCATAGCTTCATTATGGCTTATAACTTTTGGCATAATGTTAAAACACTTCATCACATGACCAGAATATGTTTAACGCCTTTTCCTAAATAACAATATCTGAATAGGCCTTCTGAAAGTAATATAATTAACTTAGCATTAACGTTACACCAAACCCGATCGCAAACTACTCGGTATGTGAATTATCAGCTATTCTGTCCACTCAGTTTATTCAGTTTATTAACAGAACAAATAAATCTCACATTGGACATGAAAATTGTAGGTTTTGTTTGGATATTTACATATCTTATTTATCTAAAAGAGAAATCATAAGCAATACTCACGTATCCTGGCTTGAAGAAGAATAACGGCCCAACGGTCTGTTAAAATTTAAAATGCACTTCTGAACGGTGAGCGTGATTTCACCAAGTACAACATGTTCCTGGATCAACATCTTTGTAGATCCTGGAACGTCATTCCAATCAACCAATCAGAATTGAGGGATAACTTTTTAGGAAATGTAAGTTTTAGGCTTATGATCAGGGTTAGGTGCTTCGACACCCTTGTTAATCAGCTATCATTTCTCACTGATTTTAGGAATAAATTATGGGTAGGGTTAGGTTTAGGGGTAGAGATTGGGTTAAGTCTATATTTTTGGACAATAATGTTGATCCAGGATCAACAAAAGATGTTGATCCAGGAACATGTCTTACTTGGCAAAATCACGGCGACCCTTCGGAACAGTGACGAGTACATGTCTTACAGTGGTTGTCCAGACAGCCTAAGCACAACCTTCAGCAATGGTCCAGAACCGTGGTTGAATGGCAACATTGTGACAACACAGTAACAACCTTAACGACACAATGTAGTTACAACGTTGCTAAAAGGTTGGCTACGTTGAGGCAACGTTCTGTGTTTGTTGGGAAACTCCTCACCGCACAATAAAGACTGAAAGGAGGGGGAGGGGAAGAATCATTTCCCACAAATGATCACTTCGTCTATTTAATGGCGTCAGAAATTGAGAGTCCTCTCCAAACTTAGATTTAAGTCACTGCAAGCTAAGACCTGTCGTGGCCGTGATTTTCCTCATTACTAAACTATAACCCCCCCCCAAAAAAAATATTTTCTATTTTTGATACAGTGACACCATCATGATTACATCGATCAGTGCGTCATATCATCAGCAGCTAATTAATCTAATTTAGTAATTCATATAGATGCAAAATTTAGTGAGACAAAGTGGAACTTTTATATTTTAAGATTTTGTAGC